>NW_023425515.1:17946110-18153610 GCF_014108245.1 Pipistrellus kuhlii | reverse complement strand
CTGAGTGGGTTTGGGTGGGGTTAGGTTATTTAATGCTCTTCTTAGACTATTTGGTTTTACTTTATAAAACTTTAATAAGCACATGTGCATATAAGTCAGAAAATAAAATTTACCTAAACATAAACTGAGATTATTAGTAGTGTCATGAAAATTGCCTGGCATCTTATTTGTGGTGTGTGTTTTTTTAAGCTAACTGGCCACCATTTGCTTCTGACATGGCTATGTCTTAAAAATGCAACAAACAGACCTTTCTCTGGAAGAGAGGGAATGGAGGGAAGTAGGAAAAGGGCCCAAATGCATGCTGTTTGGATGGCTGGGTCATATGCTTGAAACTGATCAAAACGTGTAAGACAAATGGATCACTGACAATTGCACGACTGCCTCTCATGAGAGCTGGTCCCAGAGTGAGAACCTGTAAACTGCCTAAGAAAACATGACAGCAATATGGCACTAACATTTAATCCACGTTAAAGGTCTCCTAATTTGCACAGATTCATAGGACAAACTTGTTTGTTAAAAGAAAAATAGAGAAAGATTTATGGAACTGATTTTCTAGAAAAAAACACACTTCATGCTGTTTTTATCTCATATCACAGCTTGAGAAAAACATCTCTTTTAATATGCACATTTATACTCAACCTCAAATATATATTGACATAGGAGAGAAAAAATAATTAAAATGTTGGGAGGAGATAGATCTATTATGTTGAAGTCCTTAAACAGAATATGAGGTAATAAACATTTTCCTCAGTGTTTAATAAATATATGAAGGATACGAGTAATGTCAGTGTATTTGGAGAAAATTATATTCTCAAACTCATTTGGACAAATGTCAAAAACAATTTTTTTTTCTGAATATAGTAGGGACATATTAAAATGAGACATATATTTAAAAATACAACAGATGAAACACAAGTGACTTTAGAATAGGGTTCACAACCTTTGTTTGCATTTTATAGTTCATGTTCTGTTAAGCAAATTCTCAAAAGTATGACAATAATATATATTTACTGTAATTGTATTTGTGTTAAATAAAATTATTAGCCTGTAAAACTGAAATGTAGCACTTTTATTTGCAAGTTAACCTAAAACAAAGAGAAAAGTGTTTTTATTAAATCCTTTGTGTAGTATTATTGATAAGTATGCCTACATTTCTGGCAAGCAGCAACTATATCTACAAACCACTGATGGGCTAAACAAGCTATTAATGACAGTTGCTTTTTAACACTTAAAATGGTCAGACTGTGTTGCCTGACCACAAGGACAAGTGGGTTTTCACTCTCAAAAGTTGTACGATGTATGAGACCTCTGTGGGAAGAAAAAAACCCACAGGTATGGCTCCAGAGTTCTTTTGTTATTCAACTATTAATAGAAAGCAAATCCCACTTAAAGTTGTAAATACTTGTAATCCTTTTTACTAAGGGTTTTATTATCACTTATCTAATTTTACACCTAAGGCTGAATGAGTTATTATTAGTCCTGGTGTCCAGCTTCACCCCAGAATTATACAACTTAACATTTGGGACCAAAATAAAGAAAATTATTGCCCTGTTACTATTACAGAATAAGATGATGGACTTTTTCATTTATTAAATTATTATCTTTGTACATATACCATTGCTCTCCCCCCCCCCCAATACATGGCCTCCCTCCCCAGAGTTTTGTGTCCATTGGTTGCACTTATATGCATGTAGATGATGGACTTTTTGCCCCTGTATAAACCTGTAGAGTGTCTGTCTCCCTGGGTTTATGAATACCTAACCAATCATTTATAGGTTGCAGAATCATACTTAATGAGTACAGGAGAGAAACATCTAGATTCAGAAAAAACATCTAGAAGCAGAAGGGTGTTCATTGGACACATACCGTTTAAGTCAGTGGTCAGCAAACTCATTAGTCTACAGGGCGGCAAACCGCGGCTCTTGAGCCACAGTTTGCCGGCCACTGGTTTCAGTCAATGCCCTTCAATGTACTTTTCCTCCTGGTGGTCGCTGGGCCAGCAGCATTAGTCTCACGTGAAAATTTACTAAATGCAGAATCTCAAGACCCATTTCAGACCCAGAGAATCAGAATTAGAGTTTAAACAATATCCTTAGGCGACTCATATGCATGCAGACAAAGAAGCACTTATCTAGATCACGCTGTCCCCCTAACCCCAACCCATCTCCAATTATTTGACTTTTCAGAAAGGAGAATGAAGGAGGCTTTAGAAACCTCATACTGATCAGGACAAGTCATCTCATCCCCCCTGCCAAAGGGGGCTTGGCACAGTGGTTCTTTTAAACCAGAAAAACAACCACCCAAAAAGTATTCTGACCGAAAAGTGACTTTTTTTTTCATACAGCTCAACCTAATAGGGTTAGTCTCTGGAAACACAAACAAAATCACCCCTAGGAAAACAAGTACTACAATACTAAATGCCAAAACAGTGAATACTGGTTTCAAATTGGTGTTACCACAGCGCCAGCTAGAGTGAAGAAGTTTGAAAGTGAGTGGGATCAGAAATGGTAGCCTCTGGAAGCATTACTTCTGGAAGGAGATCAGACAAATAAAATACATGGTAATAAAAAGAAAGAAGAAACAAACAGCGAAAGTAAAAAAATAAGACATGCCACCCTTTGTCCCTGCCTTTGCTACCATCATCGATTAAAGAAACTGCCCTTCTCTAACTGCAGAAGAGGGCACCCTTGACCTAGAAACCCATCTAAAAAATGTCTATGATTTTACAACGGAAGGAAGGCAGAGAGGGATGGAGGGGAGGGAAAGAAAAAAGGATTGAGAGGAAGAGAAAGAGAGAGGGGAGAGAGAAAGCGAATATGAATAATCCCCATATAAAGTCACTGTAAAAAGTAATAAAAATATGGAAATCAAAATTTTCAATAGATAAAAATTCTCTTCCCAAAACCAACCATAAAGGACGCATCTGGATGAATAACAAAAAGAAAACCTAGAATCAGCTATTCGAAAAGTAAAAACAAATGAGAGAGAAAATATTTCAGAAATCAAGAACAAATTATAAGGTGTTCAAAAAAATATAAATTTGAATGAAAATAAAAATTAGTAAAAAACAACCAACTTCAAGAAGTACCCTAGTTTAAAAAGAAAAAAAAAAAAGACAATAAAAAATGGCAATGCCTCAAGCAAAAAGAAAGTACCGTATTTTTCGGACCATAAGATGCACTTTTTTCCCCCAGAAGTGGGGGGAAAAAGTCCCTGCGTCTTATGTTCCAAATATAGCCTACACATATACTTTAAAAAAAAGTTTTTTTACTTGCCCTGCTCTGTGTGGTCTCTGTGTGCTTGCCCGGCTCTAAAATGGTTCTAAATGCTGCTGTTTACTTTACAGGGTTGATTACATGTGTTTATGACTGTGATGTTGGGTTTTAATGCACATAAAATATTTTAGGACACTATTTGTTTCAGAATCTTTTTTTCTTCATTTCCCTTCTCTAAAAACTGGTGCGTCTTATGGTCCAGAGCGTCTTATGGTCCGAAAAATACGGTAATACATTCTCTACAAGGGTAAAAAATAAGGCTGATACCAGAGATATCCACAGAATATTTTTTCAGAAAGTCACTAAAGAGACTGTAAGCCAAGCATTTCATGTCTAGTCAACCTGTCATTCAAGTGACAAGGCCACACAAAAATAGCTTGGAATGTGCAAGATCTCAGGGAATACTGGACGCAGAGGTCTTTCCTGAGGAATACATTAGTGCAGTGGTCGGCAAACGGCAGCTCGGGAACCACATGAGGCTCACGAGCCACGGTTTGCCGCTCTGTTGACTAATGAGTTGCCGAGCACTGCTTTAGTGGATGAGTTTTATACAAACAGAAAATAAGTGGGTAAGAATCAGCAAACAAACTGAAGTCAACATTTAATAAATTTAATTTTAGATTTGACTCTAAAACAAGATGACCCCATGGGTAGAAGAATAAAGAATATATGTATATGTATATTCTAACAAAGTAGCAAGAATAAAAAAAGAAGAAATATGAGGGGGGGAAAGTAAGGAAAAATAGAAGCATCAGCTATTAAAGGTAACAGATGGGAATCAAGGATGCCATATAAAAAGTTAAGTATAAATAACAGGGATTAAAAGCATTATAAAAATATAAATACAAAGGTATCCACTAGAACAAAAACTCAAACCTTCTAAATTTCATAATAATAATAACTTCAGAGATGATTCTCCATAACATTCTATATATCTTACATTAGCCATCATCCTTTGTTTGTTCAGAATTATCTTTCAAAGATGCTTTGAATAGATAGAAATAAAATCTGCTGCTAAAACAGAAGGTAGGAACAAGGAAGGAACAAAAAAAAAAAAAAGCCTAGAATATAGTGTTGTAACAGCATGTAAGGAAGCACTTAAAAATAAAGTTGGGGTATATCAAAAGAACTAGAAGCCATTTTGAAAGTATACGCCCTAGAAAAATTTGGGACACCTTGATCATCAAAATGAATAAGGAAAGTAATTAATGACAATCTATTTTGTAAAATAAAAATCCATAAATCCTTATTCACAATAGATAGATGAATAAAGAAAGTTGGGTAGGCTCTCTTTACTGTAGACTGCTGCCTGCTAAATATGGGGGGAGCAGAATAACTGGAAAATGTCCATTTTGCAATTATCAGGCAAGAATCATCAGTGGACGATGGCACTTAGCTTCACAGACTGTCTAGAACTTTAAACAGACCTAGGCTTTATGGGTAGTAGATAAGTTTGTGGAGAAAAAAATATCCAGGTACTGGGCAGTCTATTATAAGTATATTAGAGACCCAGTACACGAAATTTGTGCACTGGAAGGGGGTGTGTACTTCAGCCCAGCCTGCACCCTCTCCAATCTGGGACCCCTAGAGAGATATCCGACTGCCTGTTTAGGCCCGATCCTGGACATCCCTCTCACAATCCAGGACTGCTGGCTCCCAACTGCTCGCCTGCCTGCCTTCCTGATTGCCCCTAACCACTTCTGCCTGCAAGCCTGATCACCCCCTAACCACTCCCCTGCCAGCCTGATTGATGCCTAATGCTCCCCTGCCAGCCGTGTGCCCCCAACTTCCCTCCTCTGCCAGTCTGGTTATCCCTAACTGCCCTCCCTGCAGGATTGATTGCCCCCCAACTGCCCTCCCTTGCAGGTGTGGTCCCTCCCAACTGCCCTTTCCTGCTGGCCATCTTGTGTCCACATGGGAGCAGGATCTTTGGCCACATAGGGGCAGCCATCTTGTGTGTTGGAGTGATGGTCAATCTGCATAGGACTCTTTTATTAGATAGGACTAGTGAATCAGCACGCGAAATCGCACGGCCCTGCCCTGCCCACCTGTACACACCCTGCCCATCCGCCCACCACCCCACCTTGACACCCTAACCTCTCCACCCAGAGCTCGAGCGTGCCTGGCCCGCCCTTGACCTCTCTGTCCTTCTCTGGCTGCTTCAAGCCCTGCCCTCAGTCCTGCAAGTCGCTTCAGGCTCGTCCCACCTCCTAAAGGTGCCTCCCTGCTTCCACCCCGTCACCAGAGCAACATGGAGGCTCTACCCCATCATGGCGCCAGAGGAGAGTGTGGGAGCCTCCTGCCTGCAGATGAGTTTCAAGCGCTGCTTCCTGAAGGCGCATGCACTGTGCTCCTTCCCCTAGCAGGTGGGCAGCAGGCGGGCTAAGTGCGAGCAGTGGGTGGTGAAGGACAAGTGAGGGGGCACTACGGGCTCTCACCCCTGCCCTCCCCACCATGAGACGGTCCTGCCTCCAGACAGCTCCACACTTCCACCCCAGCTCCGGAGCAACGCGGCGGCTCTGACCCACCACATACATGCGGCCTCCTGCTGAACGGTCGTTATGGTGTGAGGGCCTCACGACCATCAGCATATTAGCTCTTTATTATATAGGACTAAGCTAAGACTAACATGCTAGACAGCTCCCACGATAAGTAGGCAACATAGAAACAAAGGAACACTATAAATCTGAAAAGGTAAAGGCTACGTAACAAAGAAATTATTCCATGGTGTGGAATGCTCTTCTCATTTTAATTCTATACCATGTATTTCATAAAATCAATCTATTAGAAGTTATACTTTAAAAAAAAAAAAAAAAAAAAAAAAAATATATATATATATATATATATATATATATATATATATTATTGATTTTTTTACAGAGAGGAAGAGAGAGGGATAGAGAGTTAGAAACATCTACGAGAGAGACATCGATCAGCTGCCTCTTGCACACCCCCTACTGGGAATGTGCCACAACCAAGGTACATGCCCTTGACCGGAATCGAACCCAGGACCTTTCAGTCTGCAGGCTGATGCAATATCCACCGAGCCAAAACGATTTTGGCAGAAGTTATACTTTTAATTCTATTTGGCTATACAGTCAATTCAAAGATGGATTATTTGTGCTCAGTTGGAATGTGGAGATTCAGATTGTTAGCAAGAATATCACTAAGTTTTCTGAATGTTATTAGTGCACAAAGCAATATATATGTATGTACATATGTGTGTGGTATTATGTTAAACAGCTACCCTATCTAATAGAGAGAATAAGCAAATTGACCATCACACCATCACAAAGATGGTGGTGCCCATAGCCACAAGATGGCGAAACCTAGTCACCTCAGCTCAGCCAGAGTCCTCCAGGCCTGGGGGGCTGCTCCATAGTCCTTTCACAGAAAATGGGTTGCTTCAAAAGTTGGTTAAGCTTTTTTTAAGACAACAAGAATTAAAAATCTTTGAAAAGAGAATTCCAATATTTATTAAAGTTTGGACCAGATAATTCAAGGTTATTTCCACTACAACCTTCTATGATTTTTGTCATATTAACATTCTGAATTCACAAAGTACCAGCTGTATTGTATGTAAGCAGATATTATTTAAAGAATGGCCATTATTATTAAAACAACTAATAAAACCACAGTGTTTGTATGTCAAGGACATTCTGTGTGATTTTTCTAATGGCTGGAGTTAATGTCCCTCCACCGGCAGTCAGACATCCTCCAAGGGGTCCCAGATTAGAGAGGGTACAGGCCAGGCTGAGGGACATCCCCCTGCCCCATGCACAAATTTCATGCACTAGTATAGTCATATATTGTTAATAATTCAGAGCTGAGTCAATTTTATAAGGATAAGTTATAGAGTCTTTTGAACAACTTAAATAAAATGCATTATAATCTACTCCCACACTGCCCGCCATTACCTATTGTACTAATGCAGGCTCTCTCATTCCAAAAATGCATTATGTTTGAAATATATTTGATGTATATGACACAGGAAAAAATGAAATATAATTTAGGTTCAAGAATAGAAAAGTATAATTAACAAACAATTGCTTCTGACTTTAACAAGCTTCATCAAAGGTTTTTAGATATTTTTAGTAGGAGAACTCTTTCTTCAGATGAAATCTTATTTTAAAAGTTTAAGATTTTACAAAATCACTAAAAGAGGAACTACTCTGGTTAGATTGGGTAGAGGAAGTCTGGAGTGCCACCTGCTTTGGGGAGCCTTCCTGGCAGCCCAAGGCAGTTAGAAAACCACTGCAGAAGATTTTGAGTATAAATCATAAAATAGTCGCTGAAAATGAGACCCTACAGTAAGTATAAAAAATATAAAATTTAAACTAAAAAAAATCTAACTTATTATTTATTTAGGCATATGAACCAAGTAAATAGAGTCTTTTAAATAAATAATCTATGAGAAATATAAAAGACAGCTCAATTTGACTCTGTGGAAGGTGTTCTTTCTTGTTATAAACCCTCAACCGATACTAAAACTTGATGTCTTAGATTAACATTTTTATCCTGATGTCTATAAGTCCTAAATATATGTGCCACTATGAAGTAATTAACAAGGTCTTGGGATATCATTTTTAATAATGAGAAGAAAAATTTTATTTATTTATATCTAACCTGGACAAATATATAGTTCAAATTTTCTAATAAGGTTATTATATCCTGCTTTAATAATTACTTGTAATTTTTATGATAATTTTTCAAAAATCTGTTTTCTTAGTTTCTTTAGCTATTAAAAGGAAAACCAAAAATCCCTTACAATTCTACTACTATAACTCAAAATGAATTTGCCTCTTACTACTGTTTGTTTTTGTAGGAGACCAAAAGCACATTAATCGTTAACAAAGCTACAATATGATATACGAATGAGGTCTTACATTAAAAAAGTACTTAGACTGTATTTACAAAAGAATCTCTCATTAATTATTCAACATTTGGATTTGACCAGAAACCAGAGCATGACTTTATAATGCTCTGTTTAAATGAAGTACTTAATGTTGTAATGAACAACACTCATTGTGGTAAACTCAATGAATTTTTGGACCTGTTACAATACAACAGTTTTTCCAATTTTTTGATTAATGGACATATTTTAATGTAAAGTCAGTTTAAATTTCACTTATGCTTTAAAAATGTTTACTTAAACCAAAAATTTTGCATCTCAATTATTTTACGTTCTAAGCTGAATGTAGTTTAAACCAATGCATTATTCATAAAGCAAAGACATTAGGAAAAACAAAGCTGTGCACTTCTTTCAAAGCCGTTAAATTGCAAAAACATACCATATTTATGCATGCAATATTTGATTGTGTTTTTCTTAAAACACAAGCTTGTTTTTGTTAGATCAAGATATGCCAAAAATTCTACACCAATTTTTGTTTATAATTAAAGCAATCATCAATCCAAGGATTGTCATCCATTTTATTTCATCTCTACATCAAAAAAAAAAGTAATCTAAAAAAATTTAAATTCCCTTGAAATGACAAGATAAATGAAAATGTAAGTGCCTTCACATAATAGCAGTAAGCTGACCCTTTGGGAAATGGTTGACTTTCTCAATACAAGGTATTCAAAGCTCATTCAAAAGTGTTCATTTGGAATGCAGATATCAAAGATGATGCAAATGTTCAAGAGAAAATTAGAACTTACCAGATGTTCTAATCCAGCTTTGATGTTTCCAGATTCCCTAAAATAGAAGAATAAAAGTTCTAAATAGTGGCTAAACCCTTGTCTGCTATAATTTATATTTACCTCAAAACTATTTTATAAACCCTTAGAAGTTTTTCATTTATCTTTACTAATGTTCATATAACACTATTTTAATGACAAAACAATTTACATCAAAAGGAAACAGATAAGTAATTCATATCTACTAGTATTTCCACTAAATTGGTATTCCACTAACAGAAAGAATGTTTCAGATTTTCAAAGTCAATACACAACAGAAAGAAGTATATTATTATTTTACTATTAACTTACTATTTATTTCACATTAGTTTTCTCTCAGTTTGTTTTCTCAAACTTTTATTATGAAAATGTTCAAACATACAGGTTCTATCCACAATATAGATCCTATTGACATTTCACTTTTTTGCTTTTACAATATCTATCCAGCAATGGTTGCATTTTTATCAAAGAATATGCTTCTAAATAATATGTTCACAATTACATAGTTAAACAGTAAATTGTAACCAATTTTTGTTGACATTAATTAAATTAACTTAGTTCACACTACAAATCAGGATCTAAGACTAATGAAATATTAAAAACAAAGTATCACAAAAAAACAACAACCCCATAAAGTACCATATTTTCAGTATTTAACTTATTGCTCTTCATTGTAAACAAAACACTGCTGATGCAATTAAAAATAAAAATACCTGTGCAAGTAGCAAATATAATTTAAATATACACTTGGTGAAAGATGGCAAATAGCTAAATTTTTAAATCCCGATTTCAGAGTATACTAATTTATTAGTGACAAATGGTTTTTAGCTTTTCTCATCCTGATCAAGTATTATTTTAATTCCATCATAAACACCAAGCCTTATTTTTTAAAAATATATATTTTATTGATTTTTACAGAAAGGAAGAGAGTTAGAAACATGGATGAGAGAGAAATATCGGTCAGCTGCCTCCTGCACACCCCTTCCTGGGAATGTGCCCGCAACCAAGGTACATGCCCTTGACTGGAATCCAACCTGGACCTTTCAGTCCTCAGGCTGATGCTCTATCCACTGATCCAAACCGGTTTTGGCACCAAGCCTTATTTTTTAACATAAAATTATACTTCTATCACATTGCAGGAAAAATTATGTAAATTCAACAACCAAAACAGTGTTGCATTCATGATGTTGAATCTTTTCCCCATATCTTTTCTTTCACTGACGGGTCCTTTATTTCTTTCCTCTATTTATTTCTTCAATTTTCTTTGCCTATATACTTCTTTGTTTCCTTTGTCTTTCTATACAATCTTTCCAATTTTCCCTCTTTTTTTACCTTAGAACCCATAGCTTCCAACCTTTGCTCTCACTGCCCAGTCTGACATACTAGGAATAAATTTCAACATCTACTGATTAGCAAAGCACATATCTTTCACCATTCTCTTCTCTACATTCTGCTTCTGGCAATCTTAACCATATCACGTATTCAATATTTAAAATATAAGTATTTCTAAAACTCATTCTCTGAAAGAAGTCCTAATGATAAATGGTAGTCATAAATTAAAAACAAGGTGTCAGAAAAGGCTGATAACTACATAATTATTAAAAACAATGCACTTAATGGATCTGAAAGGCAAACAGAACTTCAAATTTTTGTAAGGACATTCTCATATGAACACCTGTGTAATTTGAAATATAAACAAAAAGAATAATGTATATAGCGAAACACTTGACAGTACAATATGTGGATGTGCACAAAACAGTAAAATTAAGTCTTCCTTCTATCACTGATTCGCAGTTCGCTATTTTTTTCTTTTAGCTTTCCATGTTTTTTAAAATACTTTTTTATTGTTTAGACTCGTAGGGGTGTCGAACTCAATCAGAGAAGGGGCCAAAATCTAAAATCCAGCCTAAATCGCGGGCCGAATGGTTTACTGAACAGTCATAAACTGTCATTGTGATGGAAACGCAGCGGAGTGCAGTGATGACAGCGCGGTGTGGGCCACATTGCAAGGCCTGGCGGGACGGATTTGGCCCGCGGGCCTTGTGTTTGACACATGTGGTTTAGAGTATTACATATAGTAGTACATATACCTCCCTTTTACCCCCCCCCCCCGTTGACCTTCCCCTAGCCTCCCCTAACCCCTGTCATGCCCTCATCCTACCCCCCCAGTGTCTTGTGCCCATTGGTTGTGCTTATATGCATGCATAAAGTCATTTGGTTGATCTCTTTACCAGCCTCCCCAACACTCCCCAGCCTTCCCGCTATAATTTGACAGTCTGTTTGGTGCTTTAATACCTCTGTATCCATCTTTTTGTTCTTCAGGTTATAATGTTCTTTACTTTCCATAGATAAGTGAGATCATGTGGTATTTTTCTTTCATTGCCTGGCTTATTTCACTTAATATAATGCTCTTCAGGTCCATCTATGCTGCTGCAAATGGTAATAATTCCTTCTTTTTAATAGCAGCATAGTATTCCATTGTATAGATATACCTCTGTTTTCTAATCCACTTATCTGCTGATGAGAATTTAGGCTGTTTTCAAATCTTAGTTATGGTGAATTGTGCTGCTATGAACATAGAGGTGCATATATCCTTTCTGATTGAAGTTTCTAGTTCTCTGGGATATAATCCTAGAAGTAGGCTTTCTGAGACAAATGGGAGTTCCATTTTTAGTTTTTTGAAGAAACTCCACACTGTTCTCCACAATAGCTTCACCAGTCTGCATTCCCACTAGCAGTGCACGAGGGTTCCTTTTTCTCCGCATCCTCGCCAGCACTTGTCCTTTATTGAATTGTTGATGATTGCCATTCTGACATGTGTGAGATGGTACCACATTGTTCTTTTGATTTGCATCTTTGGGATAATTAGTGACTTTGAGCATGTTTTCATGTATGTGCCTCTTGGCCTTCCTTCTGTCTTCTTTTGAAAAGATTCTATTTAGGTCCATTGACCATTTTTGAATTGGATCATTTATCTTCTTTTTACTAAGTTGTATAAGCTGTCTGTAGATGTTGGTGATTAAACCTTTATCAGTGATAACATTTGCAAATATATTCTCTACTACAGTGGGCTTTCTTATTGTTTTGTTGATGGTTTCTTTGGTTGTGAAAAAGCTTTTTATTTTGATGTAGTGCTATTTGTTTATTTTCTCTTTATTTTCCATTGCCCTAGGAATGGTATTGGTGAAGAAACTGCTTCAGGATATGTCTGAGATTTCTCTGCCTTTGGATTCTTCTAGTAGTTTTATGGTTTCCCATCTTATGTTTAAGTCCTTTATCCATTATGAGTTTATTTTTGTGTATGGTGTAAGTTGGTGATCTAGTTTCATTTTTTTGCATGTATCTGTCCAATTTTCCCAAAACTTTTTATTGAAGAGACTCTCTTGACTCCACTGTATGTTCATGCCTCCTTTGTCAAATATTAATTGAGCATAGTGGTTTGGGTCGATATCTGGGTTCTCTATTCTATTCCATTGGTCTATATGTCTGTTCTTGTGCCAATACCAGGCTGTTTTGAGAACAGTGGCCTTGTAATACAGCTTGAAATATGGTCAAAACTTTGTTCTTCTTTCTCAGGATTACTGTGGCTATTCCAGGTCTTTTTAATTCCAGATGAATTTTTGGAGAGTTCTTTCTAAGTCTGTGAAAAATGCTATTGGTATTTTAATGGGGAGTGCATTGAATCTATAGATTGCTTTGAGTAGTATGGACATTTTAATGATGTTCATTCTACCAATCCATGAACATGGTATGTTCTTCCATCTATTTACATCTTCATCTAACTTCAGTGTCCTGTAGTTTTCCAGGTATAGGTCTTTTACCTCCTTAGTTAAGTTTATTCCTAGATATGTTAATTTTTTTTTTTTTGGTACAAGGGTAAATGGAATGCTTTTTTAGTCTCTCTTTCTGTAACTTCATATTGGTGTATAGAAATGCTATAGATTTCTTGGCATTAATTTTGTATCCTGCTACACTGCCGAATTCATTTAAGTCTAATAGGTTGTTTTTTTTTTAAATAAAGTCTTTCATTTTTTTTATGTACAATATCATATCATTTGCAAATAAGGACAGCTTTACTTCTTCTCTTCCAATTTGGATATCTTTTATTTCTGCTTCTTGTCTAATTGCAATGGCTAATACTTCCAGTATTATGTTGAACAGGAATAGTGAGAGTGGGCATCCCTGTCTTGTTCCTGTTCTTAGAGAGAATGGTTTTAGTTTCTGCCCATTGAGTATGATGTTGGCTGTTGGTTTATCATATATAGCTTTTATGATATTGATGATCCCACCTTGCTGAGAATTTTGATTAAGAAAGAGTATTGGATTTTGTCAAATGCTTTTTCTGCATCAATTATTATGACTACGTATTTTCCGGCGTATAAGACGACCCCCTAATTTTACAGTTAAAACATAGGTTTAGGCCCATATTCGCTGTATAAGACTACCCCCCAATTCCGAGGCAACATCAGTTCTTTTTTTAATAGACCGCCTCTCTGACTCTGGCCAATCTGAGCAGGCTTTTTACTAGAACACAGTGTAGCTTCGGGTACAGAACATGTACACTGTGTTCTAGTAAAAAGCCTAATTTTTTTTCCTAGAAACTGCTCTATTTGGGTATTTTTTTCTTACCTTGTCTTCTAGCTCACTGATGCAGTCCTCTGCTGCTTTTCATCTACTTTTGATGCCTTCTATTGAGTTCTTTAGAGCAGCAATGTCATTTTTCATTTCTTCTTTGTTTTCCTCTTGGTTCTTACACGTATTGTCAAATTTGTCTTCCATTTTTTTCATCTACCTTATGACCATCTATCTGAATTCATTTTTGTTTTTTAATATATTTTATTGATTTGTACAGAGAGGAAGGGATAGTTAGAAACATCAATGAGAGAGTCATTGATCAGCTGTCTCTTGCACACCCCCTACTGAGGATGTGCCCGCAACCAAGGTACATGCCCCTGACCGGAATTGAACCCAGGACCCTTCAGTCCCCAAGCCGACGCTCTATCCATTGAGCCAAACCGGTCTCGGCCATTTATCTGAATTCTTTCTCTGACAGGTTGCTTGCCTCCATTTTTTTTACTTCCTGCTCTGGTGATGCCTGCTTTATTTCATATGCGGGCTTTTCCTTTGTCTCCCTATGTTCTCACTTCTCCGCGTGTCTGGTTATGTAGTTCTCTCTCTCCTTTCTGTGGTGGAGTGTAGAGCTCCTCTGAATCCCTGTGCTTGTACCAGTTGGAAACCGGTATTCTCGGATTCGCAGCTGTTCAGTGAGTGCTGTAGTTGTAGATTCCCCAGGCTTTTCAGGCTCCCAATAACATCCACTTTTCCTTTAAGATGGTGAGGTCTCTGCGTCCAAGCTGGTTGCTCTGGGAGGGGACCCAGTAGTAGTGGGGGCTTCCCGGTCAAGGGAGCCCCATCTGACAATCCCCCACAGACTCCTGAAGTATAGATGTCCCTCAGCTCACCAACGAACACTTTCCATGCGACCACACACTCTCCCCTTGTTTTCTCCCTCGCACACTATCTTGCAGTCTGCTTTCCCTTTGGCAGCCATCTTCCTCCTCCTGACTCCCAGTTCTCAATCTCAATCACTATTATTACCTCTTTGTTAGTCTTTGTAAAGATATTCTATTTGCATATACGTGTGTATTTCTTCCTTCTCATTAAAAAAAAAAAATTTTTTTTTTAATTAAACCCAAACAGAAACATAGTATAAGCACTGTTCTTGGTACCATCACTTGGCAATCTATCTTAGAATCTGTTCTATATAATATACATCTACATCATTCCCCACCCCCCTGGTTACATTGTCACATAATGGTTCTTATTAGAAAATAATATTAGAATATAAAAAAAACCAAAAATATTCAGATTCAAAGTAAAAATTCTTAATTCATTATCTGAAACCACTGGGGCTAAACATGCTTCATGAGAATAGTTGGGAGTTAGAAAGGTAATAAAGTATATACACTACATGCCATGCAACGCTGACAGCATGCTCGAGGCAGCACCTCATCATCATACACATTAATTCTAAAAGAAACATGAATATCCCACAGAGTGGGATAAACAAAGGCTATACGTTTCATTTCAGGGTAGGTTTCACTGTAAACTGAGTTTATCACAAAATTATGGAAAATCAATTCTTTGAGCTGTTTGCATTTTGGAATCAAGGACAAGAAACTATTGAAAGAAGAAAGAGAGAGAGAGAGAGAGAGAGAGAGAGAGAGAGAGAGAGAGAGAGAGAGAGAGAGAGAGAGAGAGAGAGAGAGGGAGGGAGGGAGGGAGGGAGGGAGGGAGGGAGGGAGGGAGGGAGGGAGGGAGGGAAGGAAGGAAGGAAGGAAGGAAGGAAGGAAGGAAGGAAGGAAGGAAGGAAGGAAGGAAGGAAGGAAGGAAGGAAGGAGAGAAAGGAAGGAGAGAAAGGAAGGAGAGAAAGGAAGGAGAGAAAGGAAGGAGAGAAAGGAAGGAGAGGGAGAGGGAGAGGGAGGAAGAAGAAAAGAAAGAGAGACAGACAGAGAGACAGAAAGAAAGGGAGAGAGAGAAAGAGAGAAAGAGAGAAAGGGAAAGATTGGCTGGCTATTGCTTTGCTATGCTTTTAAGTGATTCTTTACATTAAGTGGTATTTAGAAAATATACTTTAATAATGGTATGCCTAAAAGAAAACTAGGCATCATCCTTGACATACCTAAGCCTTTTCTTCGCTTCAGTTGTAAACAAATGTACTCAATCACAGGGACTTGGATCTTCAACATCCTTAATTACCGTAGAGATTTAATTACTTTTATCTTCACCAATTCTACCTTATTTTAGGTCTTTTGTTTTCTCTCTAATGTTATTGAGAGAACTGACCTCATCTTTTCTCTCCCAGATTACTACAAAACATTCTAATGGCTAAAAATAGGTCCTGCCTTGTACCATATCAATTCATTTTCCATAATACAGCAAAATCTTTCTAATACGAAAGCTTATCAGATCAAACCCCTTCTTAAAATCAACAATATCTTCCTAATCTCTTGTTTACTCATTCCCTCTGCTATATTTCCAAAGCTTCATCACATGGAAAACGACAATAACAGTATAACAGATAGTAACCTGGCTTCACTCACTAATATCTATTTTCTCAGATATAAATGTTGCTACTTCAGCTTTTTTAAATTTTCATTTGCATGAAATATATTTTTCCATCCTTTAACTTTCAGTCTATGTGAATTTTTGTTCTGAAATGGATCTCTTGTAGGACAGCTCATATATGGGTCTTGTTTTCCTATTCATTCAGCGATCCTATATCTTTTATTGGAGCATTTAGGCCATTTACATTTAAAGTGATTATTGATAGTTATGTATTCATTGCCATTTTATTTTTTTAACTATGTTCCTATTTCTCTTTCTTCTTCAAGAAGACCCTTTAACATTTCTTGTATTACTGGTTTGGTAGCAATGAACTCATTAAGTTTTTTCTTGTCTGGAAAGCTCTTTATTTCTCCAACAATTTTAAATGATAGCTTTGCCATGTAAAGTAACCTGGGTTGTAGGTCCTTCCTTTTCATCACTTTGAATGTTTCATGACAATTCATCTGGCTTAAATGTTTCTGTTGATTAATCAGCTGAAAATTTTATAGAAGCTCCATTGTAGATTTGTAGATAACTATCTTTCTCGTGCTTTTATATTGTTTTTTTTTTTTTTTTTAACTCTGCCATTTTAATTATGATGGGTCTTGGTGTGGGCCTCTTTGGGTTCATCTTGTTTGGGAACTCTCTGTTTCCTAGACCTGTGTATCTTTTTCCTTCACTAGGTTAGGGAAATTCCTCTAATAGGTTCCCTATCCCTTGCTCCCTTTCTTCTCCTGATGTGGATGTTGTTACACCTTATATTATACTATTGTTCCTTTAAACTATCCTCATTTTTTAAAATTCTTCTTTCTTTTTGCTGCTCTGATTTGGTGTTTTTTCTACCTTGTCTTCTAAATCACGGATTTGATTCTCTGCTTCATCCAACCTACTTTTTAATTTCCCCCCCATTTATTCTTGATGTCAGAAATAGTATTCTTCATTTCCAACTGGTTCTTTTTCATGGTTTCTATATCCCTTTTCATGCTGTTGTAGTTTTCACTAAGTTACCTGAGCATCCTTATAACCATATCTGACAAATTTCTTGTCTCCATTTCATATATCTCTTTTTCTGGAGATTTCTCCTGTTCTTTCATTTGGAGCATGTCTCCCCATTTTGGCTGTCTCTTTGTGTTTGTTTTTAAGTATTAGGTAACTCTCGTAGAATGACCTTTTGAAGATGTCCTGTGGGACCCAGTGGCAAAGTCCCCTTGATCACCTGTGCTGGGCTCTCTAGGAATGTCCCTTGTGCACATTATGTGGGCCCTCCTGTTGTAATGGAGTATTGATTGTTATTGGCTTCTTTGTGCTTAGGGTCGACACTCAGGCTGGCTGACTCTGAGGATCGACCCTGATCATAGTGTATGAGCTGCTGTGCAGATGCTGACCACACTAAGTAGATTTTGCCTCAGCAGAATCCAGTGCCTGATTAGATCTTCCTTTGGCGATACCACTTGTGAAGCTAATTAAATCCTGCTATGATGCTATCTGAAGCTGGCCACTGGGTGTGTTTGTTTTGGGGCCTCTTGGGAGGGACTCTGGTGCAGGCCAATTTAGATGGTGCCTGCGACTGGCTCTGCACAACCTTTTTTGGAGCCACAAAGTGATCTCAGTTTATGGCTACCTCTTTTGTGCCTGGATGTGTGGGAAGGAAAAAGCTGTTCACTAAGGCCGGCTTTTTCTAGCACCAAGGCAGGTCAGCAAAAGTCCCAAGAAACCCTGAGATCTGCCTCTCCTGCCTCTGCCAGCTAACTTAGACTCTATCACTGGAAGAACCTCTGGCAGTACACAAGTTACATGAGGTAGGCTCTCAGTGAGTCACCAGTAGGGGTGAATGGTGTTCACCAGACTCACACAGGTTCAAACTTGATGCCAGTGCTGGGTTGAGGCCACTCAGCAAATGCTCCAGGGTATACCAAGTCTAGCTGCCACCCATTGGGTGCTTGCACACCTTTGTGATGGGGTGTGTCAGGATGAGACCAGCAGTTCATTAGGCCCTAACAGACCAAGATTTGGCCTCGTAAAGATCTCTGTACAGGTAGGGCATGCGTGGAAAATAAAGGCCCCCATCCTAGAGACATACAACTCAGTCTGTCCTGGCTTCTGCCCAGATCTCAGCAGGGTGGAGTCACCAGGAGTAGGGAAGGTGGGTCTGCCAGGAGCCCAAAGAGTGGGGCTAGCAGATCTTCTGCAAGGGGAAAACATCAGTCAGTTTCACAGTATTGTGGGGAGAATGGCCCTTGCCTCAAAGCCATACAATGAAATGAGTCTGCCCAGACCTCTCTACACCCCAGGCCAGGTACCTGACTCCTTAGTAGGGTGCAAGCTATAGCACATGTGTCAAACACAAGGCCCGCGGGCCAAATCCGTCCCGCCAGGCCTTGCAATGTGGCCCGCACCGCGCTGTCATCACTGCACTCCGCTGCGTTTTCATCACAATGACAGTTTATGACTGTTCAGTAAACCATTCGGCCCGCGATTTAGGCTGGATTTTAGATTTTGGCCCCTTCTCTGATTGAGTTCGACACCCCTACTCTATAGGGTAAGGCACCAGGGAATCCAGAGGGTAGAGTTATTGCATTTCTCCAGGCTGATGCCATATGAAAGGGAGTGTTCCACCCAAGAAAGATGGCGTAGGTAGTGTGGGAGAGAAACTCAGCTCAGCAATCCTGGTGCTGTCCTTTCAATTGTCTCCCCAGAACCAAAAACATCAGTCTCTCCTCATGTGACTATACTCCACTCCACCCCCCCTCCTCTGGAGCCTATGGTAAGTGCTTGTGAAAAGGGATTTTGTGCATGGCTCTTTAAAAGGGTGCCTGTGTCTCCAGCAGAATCCTCTCTCTCCCTGGTGGAGAGAATACCGCTGATTTTCACAGCCAGATTTTCACAGCATCTTCATGGCTCCGTACTCTACGCTGAGGAGCCTGGGTATAGTTGAGACCCCACATTTATTAAAGGGAACTGTTGCGGCTAAGAATTTCAGCCACTGCCTGTGAGAACTTGGCCAGCTCTTTAGGTGCCTCGGCTTCCTACCAGTCTTGATGTGGCTTCTTCCATAAATCCTTGTTTATAAGTTGTATTGTTTTTGATGGAGTAGGACACAATGGAAAAAGTAGTTGGGTGTGGGGTAGAGTGGGAGAGGTGGTCAATGGGGAAGAAATGGGGAAATCTGTACTACTTTCAACAGTAAAAACAAATGTTAAAAAAGAAAAAATAGTTGACTGAGGCCAGGCTTTGGACTCTATAATTTTTAAATTAACCTGGAGGAGCATCAGCTAGAACCCAGACTTTTATCTCCTTAGAATAAAATTACTAGCCAAGGCAGCTAATGTTGCAGGAAGTGAAAGAGAAGTCCACAAAAAAAAAAAATTGTTAAGATCTCTGAACTGTGTAAACATAGGAATAGAAAAAAAATAACCAAAGAAGCAACCTCATCCAGGGAAAATAAAACACACTGAGCAAAATTATAATATTGGTATAATAACATATTGAAAAGGAAGATTTTTAGAAATTAAATATAAATACAATAGTTTGAAAAACCTCACAGAATGGATTGAAAGCAAAATAGCTAAAGACTGAGAATGAATTATTGAGCTGGAACACTGGGTACAAGAACTCTCCCAGAAAGCATAAGAAAGGAATGAAAAAATAGAAAAAATAAGAGATAAAATTAAGAACAGCAGATGTGCAAACATCTATGTAATGGGAAAACCTAGAAGGAAAGCAAAGACACTTTAGAAGACAGAAAACAAACACATTTGAAGAAATGACAAATATTTCTCAGATACAGAAATTTTCAAATCTTACATTGAAAGATTACATAGAATGGTAAACAGATTGAGGAAAAATCCACAGCAAAGCATAATATAAGGGTAATGAGACTATTATAGATCAAGATAAAAGTCTAAAAGCATCCAGAAAGAAAAAACATACCCCTCCATAAAGGAAGAATAACACTGGCATCAGACTTCTCAATACTAATGCTGAAGAAGAAAGTATTAAATTCTAAGAGAAAGTAAATGTTAAAGGAAAAGAAGCCAGCTGGTGTGGCTCAGTGGTTGAGCGTTGACTTATGAACCAGGAGGTCATAGTTCGATTCCAGGTCAGGGCATATGCTCAGGGCATATGCTCCATCCCCAGTGGCGGGAATGAAGGAGGTAGTAATCAATGATTCTCTATCATCATTGATGATTATATCTCTCTCTTTCTTTCCCTTCCTCTCTGAATCAATAAAAATATTTTTTTAAAGGAAAAGAACTATGAGCATGAATTTATATACAGCTAAATAAACTATTAAGTTGATAGAAAACAAATTTCAGCATGCAAAATTTCAAAAAATTATCCACACAAAGACACTATTTAAACAAAATTCTGAGGAATATAATGCATAAAGATGAGAAATAAATTCACGAAAAAGCAACAAGATAAACAATAAAGGGTGGCATAGGATATAGTAATTATTGTAATCTAAGCAATCAATGATTAAAAAGAAAACTAAAAAAAATTCACCCATAATAACCTGGAGTTAAAATGCCAGAGAAGATTTTCAGATTGGGTAAAAATAAAAATTCAGCAATGTCTCATACACAAAAAACCCACAAAACAAAAATACTCAGAAGGTTTCCAGAAAAGAGAGAGTAAAAGAAATAACAAGGTAAATATGAACCAAAAGAAAACTGGGGTGGTCATTTAAGATAAAATATATTTAAGCCACTCCCATCCCCCCAAAAAATATTTTTTGAGATATAAAAAGGAGGACATTCTAGTAAAAGATAGAATACATTAAGAATTTTTCATTTATATCCAGCAGGCTCACATATTCATAAAGCTCAGATAAGTATCATAGTTTGGGACACCAAATTTTCAACAAGTTCCCTAAGGAAATCAGTTTCCTTTAGTTTTACTTTGGGCAGAAACACAGAAAGGGTGGCCATCTCAAAACAACACAGATAAAGAAAGCATCATGAGTACATAAATATTATTCAAGACAGCATGATTATGTAACCCTGGTTCTAGAAGCAGAAGACTACACTCACATTTAAGCTCCTACAAAATAGTTGTAAGAACTTGAGTAATCAGCCAACTTCTCCAAAGCTCATATTCTTCTTCTATAATGTGTGATTCTGTAAAACCTGCCTTACCTAACACATAAGGTTACAGTGAAAAAAAAGCAGCAGCAAGATATTGTACATGAAGGTACACCATAAATGGCAATGCGCTTTAAAAATGTGTCATTACAATAGATTTTTAAATATAGAAGCCTTAATAGTGGTTCCAAAAGTCTTAACACATTTTTAAAAATAGAGAGGCAAGATCCAAGACACTGACAGAGGGATCTTGCAACAAATGGTCCTCTTTAAAGGCCTGTCCTCTTTAGTGGTCTGTCTCTTGGGTTGTCCCTGTCATGACTTCATCAATATTTGTGCAACTCCTTTTGCCCTGTGCTGAAAGCAGACTTAATTCAATTATAGGTCTCAAAACTGATAAAATGGTCCTGAAGTGGAAAATGGGAAGAGATTATTGGCAAATGAATAAAGATTTGTATCGAACTAACACACAGGAGTACAGCAGGTCTTTTTTTAATCATTCCCTGTCTTAAATCTTCTGGGAACCATGAGTTTCCCTTCCTCTCATGCAGCACATCGATTTCTGAATTAGACTGCAATATTAAATAATTAATATACTTGCCATGATTGATGTTTTGCATTAGTTGAATATTAGGTTATCAATCAAAATCCACTTGGTTTAATGTAATAATATTGAAAAAGTGTCATGGGCTGTTCATCCAATTTGTAGTTGAGGCAGCACAGATAGTAATGTTGGCATAACACAAGGCTCTAACGCAGGAAATGCAGTAGCTCAACATGTATGAGGCAGACATTTTGAAACTGACTGGGACAAGGCTGAGGTTGTCCTAAATAAACCTTGTGGCACCTGTCTCCTTCAATATTAGGTCTCCTTCCAGCAGAGACAAAATGCATCAATCTTATCAGAGGAGGCCAAGAAAAAAAATTAAAATAAAGATACTAATTTACCTTTGTGGCGAACAGATTTCATTATTTTGCCAAAGGAAGCATGCTGTAAATCCAGAAACTAGCTATGATAAAGCTTATATGCTCTCTTGAAGTTTTTAAAAAAAACAGAATAAGCTATTTTAGATCTAGTCTTACTAGGAAGGGTTTAACTTTTTAAAAAAAGATGCTAGCAATAAAATACTAAACTGATCACTCAGGTTTTAAATGGTCCAAGGGAACCAAACCAGGGAGACACAATTAATAATGGGATTTATTTTGAAAACAACAACAATAAAAAATCCAACCCTATTCCTTCTGGCTGATGGCATTCTTCTTTACTCTCAAAATATGCATTTTGCATTCACACTTGTAAAAATATTAGCTTAGAAAAAAAATTAATTACTTCTCCCAGAAAAAGTACATGATTGTTCTCATCATTCCCTATTATATCAACCCAAAATAAATTATAGATTTACTTATAAAAGTACTATTTTAAAACAAATTAAATAATCAAAAGACATCCAAAAGAAAAGTAACTTGGGGGGGCGCGGGCGGGGAGAGTAGAAAAGTTACAAAATAAATATAAGCCAAAGACATTTCATAGAGCTGGCCCAAAATCTAGTGAGTGTTAACTTATAAAATACTCAGAAACCTTACTGCAAGCAACTGCCAGCTATAGCATCAAAATATTTCATGAACCAAGTCTTGAAGAAATAAAAGTTTAAATATATTTATAATTAGTATTGTGTATATATTACCCCATATACAATTTGCACAGACTATAATTATGAAAAATAGAATAACTCCTATAATAGTATACAATTTTACAGACTTTTTTTTGTCACGAACAGAGCGTATCATTCAGTTTCAAAAGATTACTATGCTGCAGTTTTCTACAGCTATAACAATAACATCACAATTAATTTTATATCCTCTTTCTGGTTTTTTGTGTTGTTGTGTTTTTATTTTACATAATGGCAGTCAATGTTTTTAAAAGCTTGAGTTACAAGGTTCTTATATCTCCCATCTCAAATAATAATTAATCGCTTCTCTGTCATTTGGCTAAGATCAAGAGTAGTATCAAATAATAATTGATACATTTTACATGTATAAGACTTTTTAAATTAAGAATAAAATGTTATGTCCTAACTCATTTGGCTCAGTGGATAGAGCGTCAGCCTGCAGACTGAAGGGTCCCACGTTCGATTCTGGTCAAGGGCACATGCCTGTGTTGAGGGCTTGATCCCCAGTAAGGGACGTGTAAGAGGCAGCCAATCAATGATTCTCTATCATATTGATGGTTCTATTTCTCTTTCACTCTCCCTTCCTCTCTGAAATCAATAAAAATATATTTTAAAACATTTTAAAGAATAAAATGTTATTAATGTAAGATTTTGGTAATATATAAACCTAAGAAAAACCTAGGTACAAATTGCAACTCTACTACTTACTAAATAACTTTGTCAAGTTATATAACTTCTCTAATTTTTTCATTCTTAAATTCAAGACAGGGATTGAAAAAAATTAGCACATATATACATAAGTCACTCAATAAATACTTGTGCAATACGACAGGCTAATACTGGACCAATTGACCATATTCGATTTCCAAAATAAAGAAATCTCTTTATAGATGTTAGCTTTTGTAACCACGAAAGTCAGTCTACTTTCAAAAAAAAACAAAAAAACCATATAAAGAGCCTGGCCAAATGCTAACATCCAGTAAAAATATCCTGACATAAGCACATTCTCATATTCCGATCTCTTAGAGGAGGCAGAATAATAAAGTATGTTGAAAAAAGAAGGAAAAACAATATCTCAATTACTTTTTTTTTTTTTTTTTTTTTTTTTTACATTTTAAGCCCAATAAAAAAAATACAGAGTATTAGCTCTAAGTTCCAAAAAGATATTCATGGAATTCCCAGTTTTAATGTACCTAGTTTGGTTAGAATACTCAGCATTTTTCTCCTGATTGGAGAATATCTTGCAAATTAGCGGCTCTCAATATATATTCTTATGTTACCCCAGTTCATAATATAGTGTTCAGAAGTTTGTATTATTTTATGAGTAGTATTTTTATTTAACTAATTATTTACAACACTAGAGACCTGAAATTCGCACATGGGTTGGAGGAGGGTATTCCTCCACCTGGCCTCTCCCAATCTGAGACCCTTTGAAGATGTCCAACTGCTGGTTTAAGTTATGGGATCATGTGGGATCGTGCCTAAACCAGCAGTCAGACATCCCTCTTACAATTCAAGACTGTAGCTCCTAACCACTTGCCTGTGTGCCTGCCTGCCTGATCGCCCTTAACCACCTCTGACTGCTGGCCTGATCACCCCTAACAACTCGCTTGCTTGCCTGCCTGCCTGCCTGCCTGATGGCCCCTGTTGCCTGCCTGCCTGATCATCCCCAACCACTCTGCCTGCATGCCTGATCACCCCTAACTGCTCACCTGCCTGCCTGATCGCCCCTAACTGCCTCTGCCTTGGCTCCTGCTGCCACAGTTTCATCTGGTAAGACATCCTGAATGATGTCCAGTAGGTCATTCAACTGTCCAGTCTAATTAGCATATTATGCCTTTTTTTATTTATTATAAACTAGATCTGTGCATGAATCTGTGCACCAGGGCTCGCTGCCACTCTCCAGTAGCTCTCCACCCACTGCCCCACCCTCCTGCAGCTCCTCCCACCCCCTAGTCCCACCTCTTCACTCATAGCTTGCTGCCCTGCCCCCTCCTGTAGGTCTCTGCTACTTTCTTGTAGCCAGTAGCTTGCTGCTGCCCTCCTGTAGCTCCCTCCCCCCTCCATGCCTCCCCTCTCATATCTTGCTGCCCTGCCCCCTCCTGTAGCTCTCCACCACCTGCTTATAGCTTGCTGCCCCTTCCTCCTGCTGATCCGTGATCCAGTCATTACACTTCACAGCGTAACAATTATTTGCATGTTACATTTCTATTATATAGGATACTCTATTCTAGAACTTATATACCATTTACACAGACAAGTGTACCATAATCAGTGAATTTTACATGGGTTATTCTCTTTTTAAGATTCTTTAGTTAGTTTTACCAGTATTTGTGAGCATCTACTATAGTGGGACAAGTTTAAATTAAACATATTAAATGGTGGAGGATTTATGATACACACTGAGCATATTCCAATGGGAAGCTGAAGACTTAATTTGGTATGTATCAGGTAAGCCATTTACGGTCATTTTGGTAAACAGGCTCTGGAATTCAAAGAAAGGGTTTACAAAGGAAAGAAATGAGATTTCAAAAATGTTGAAGCTGTGCTCTAGATAACAGGTTCAGATGAAAAAACACACTGATATCACTTGTAGATCTGATCTAAAAGATCTGCTAAAGAAATGCTTCAGACACAAGGAAAATTATTCCAGAAAGAGACCTGGAACACCTAGAATCAAGAAACAGCAATATAAATATATTATATTGACCACCTAGCTCCATGAAAAATTTGGAGTGGATAATGATAACAATAACAAAAACATAAATATCATCAACGAAAAGTATTAAGATGTGATATCCATATCTTAGATGTCTAAAACAGTGTTGTCAAACTAAGACTAATGCACAAAAGATGTCTAGCCCAAACCGGTTTGGCTCAGTGGATAGAGAGTAGGTCTGGGGACTGAAAGGTCCCAGGTTCCATTCCAGTCAAGGGCATGTACCTTGGTTGCGGGCTCATCCCCTGTAGGGGTGTGCAGAAGGCAGCTGGTCGATATTTCTCCCTCATCGACATTTCTAAGCTCTCTATCCCTCTTCCTTCCTCTCTGTGGAAAGTCAATTTAAAAAAATTATATATATATAATTTTTTTTTTTAAAGAGTTAATGTCTAAGCCAGGCAAAGTGAATGAGAACATGCTACCTGTTATTTCCCACATGCAGGACTAACATTCCTTATTAACGACAATCTTCTTCCCAGTTGCAGCTCAAGCATCTTAACATTGTGCTCTAAGTAGTCAGTGCCAGTCATTTGGAGTTAGCAGGTAAGATGCAACCCATTCACCACTGATCCCTTCAATCCATGTTCTTAACTTAGTTCAAGAGCAGTTCAGAAGAAGATGAAATTGCCATATGTGTTAGAGCGGTTGAAAAATATTTCAAAGAGGAGGGTAATTTTAGCTGCATCCTGAAGGATTGATTGCATTTGAGCAGTGTGGGTAAGTAGAAAAGAAGAGGCAGGAAGAGTAGGCTCAAAGGTCACCTGCAGAGGTCAAGTAAGAAGAGCAGCCTGCCCAGAGTAGATGCATTAAAAGGTCATGTTACTTTTAGTCTTTAATTTTAAATAACTTTTATTATGTAAGTTTTCAGTGCCATCATGTACAATCGTGCATGCTGTTCATTATGGAGAGAAAAGAAGAAAAAATAAAAGGAAAAGCTAACCAGGCAGTGGACGATAAAAGCTACCCGGCCTGACAAAGCAGTGCATCCTGGTGCGGTATTACATCCACAGGATGAAGGGACGGCTTTGGCTAGTATCTGAAAAGCTGCCATATGGAATATAGCAGGGGCCCTGAAATTTTCAAAATTATGTCTGGTTCTAAGAAAATAATCATCACCTGAAACCCCACCAGCCAAAGATAATATCTCAACATATTTTAGGTTTTCCCTCCATTTTTATGCATTCACACAAATGTACTTATTTTATATTTCTTACAAAAATGAGATCATCATTGATTTCTGATATATAGTATTTTGATATTTTTTTCTCTTCCTTCTGATGTTTTCATATGTAACTACAGTGATACTGTATCCAGAAACAAAAGAATACGGTGTGACGGTAATCAGGTAACCACCTAATAGTGGTAGGAAATAAAACCACTAACATTTTTCTTTGCACAGTGAATGAAAATAAACTCTGCAGCATAAAATTCAAGATTCTTGCCAAAGTCAAACCATATGCCATTTCCTAAAGATCTCTTTGCATTTTATAGCACTTAAATCTTTCATCATATATATCTAAATGAACCAACCTTCATTGAGATTCCATCTCTGAAGAAATGTTAATAGTATACAACAAGCAAATGTAGTAAAAGCTTTACAAAAATGAACTCATTTAAGCCTTATAACTTTATTATACAGAGATAAAATTATTATCCATATTATATGTAGACTCGACAACTGAGGTTTAGAGAGGTTAAGTAGATACCACAGAATATCCCTCAGCTGGTAAAAGGCAAATTGGAAACCTGGCAGCCTGAATTCATTGTCCAAATTTTGATTGAGAGAATTTATTACTGTCAATCTCTAAAAAAAATAACCTTAACAATGAAACAAAATTTTACGGTATTCTCCTATTCCTTAATTGGAACCATGATTGGGAAGGAGGCTGCAAAGGGATAAGGATTTAAGTAAAAATGAATAACTGACCCTTAATCAACTCTTATTAAATTCTCAAAATATTCATTTAAAAAATCTGCTAATCAACATTAAGAGAAATGTTATAGACACAGATCTGCAAGATAAAATTAAATCCCATTTTCTACCTAGCAGACAAGCAAAAATGAAAATGAGTGATTATATGTCCAGTGTTGGTAAAGGTGTGGGGAATCAGGTACCCTCAGATGCTAAAGAAAATAATACAAGTTTTCCACAGAGCAATTTGAAAATGTTAAAATTTCTCAATAACACACATAAAGCATTTGACCTGAAAGTTCTACTTCCATATTAATCACTACATTGTATAAAGACAAAACAAAAACCAAAAAAGAGACAAAAACCTGGGAACAAAATAAATACCCAATAATGGCAAACTCTGAAATAAAATATGGCAATATCCATTAAACAGAAAACCATGTAGCCATTAAAAACTACGATGTAGTTGTATATTTCCATGAACATGTTCTTGTGGCACATTAAGTTTTTAAAAGAGCATATTATAGAATGGTAGAATGTCATATTTGTTAAAAATAGTTTTATACATGCATATATACAGTGTGAGTATATATGTGTAACTAAAAAGTTATAAATTAATGTTAGCTGTATTTAACAGTAGGATTTCAACTGATTTTTTATGTTCATTCTAATTCTTTGCTTGTGTTTTCTAAAATTTCTTCCATGAAAATATCTTACTGTGATCCAATTTTTAAAAGTATTTTTAAAAAATCTTCACAGCAGCTGAAACTGGTTTGGCTCAGCGGTAGAGCGTCAGCCTGCGGACTGAAAGGTCCTGGGTTCGATTCTGGTCAAGGGCATGTACATTGGTTGCGGGCACATCCCCGGTGGGGGGTGTGCAAGAGGCAGCTGGTCGATGTTTCTCTCTCACCGACATTTCTAGCTCTCTATCTCTCTCCCTTCCTCTCTGTAAAAAATCAATAAAATATTTTTTTAAAATCTTCACAGAAGCTCTGAGTACAGTAACTTCATTGTGTAAATTATCAATAACTTAAAAACTAACTTGCTAAAATAGCCAAAAATGCTCTACCTGAAACCAAAGTTCATTTTTTTCTTTTACAACAGAAATGCTGCCTGCTGTATTAAGTAATATTCAGCCCTCATTTTTTTTTTTTTGCTATAGCCCTAAAAAACTTTCTCATAAATTATGTGTGTACATACCTGTTATCTTTGGGTGCTCATTTCTCATAAATTATGTGTGTACATACCTGTTATCTTTGGTGCTCATAAAATCTTCCTAAATTAGGTACATGATTATATAAAAAAGATAAATTCAATTTAGAGTTGGAGAATATGAAACTAGAATAGTTGAGCCCACAGGTATTAGATAAATGGAAAAGGTTGTTTCAAGTTGTGCCGCATTCCCTTCCTTCCCCATCTGTCTAGATTAGTTTTGGTTCCTATCACTTCGCACGAAAATTCCTGTAACATTCTTCTCTCCCTAGCATTGATGTCTTCATACCCCAAGTTCATGTCTCTGACTGCTTTATAATCTACAATATCTGGCTAATAATGTATTACTATTCAAAATGTACCTCTTCTCAAACCAGTTATTTATCATCTTGATGATTTGACTTATAGATTTATCTAACTAAAATAGTCTTTTCTTCTTCACTACATCTTCATGAACCAAACTCCCACTTCTACTATGTTGATAGTAAATTCTTATACCTCTAAACTGCCAGTCACTCTTTGACATTCAATGGGTCTCAGGAACTTCTAAATGTCCTAAATTGTGAATGCAAAAAAGATGCTAAGTGCTTAGCAGGTTATACTTAGCATATATTTTTTCAATTATTATCAACATTATCATTATTATGCAGATCCTTCAATACATTTAAGGTCAGAGGGAAACTAAGCCACTCTGAGATATAATGCTGAGCAGTCAGCTGGCCTCCTTCACCAGCTGACTGCTCATCATCCTCATAGAACATGTTTTAACACCATGCCACATGAAAATTACAGATTATCACATGCAATGGGGGCCATACAGACCCCTTTTGAAAAGACAGAACATTTAAGTATATGGCTACCGAGGGTAACTGCATTGCCCTAAAAAAAATTCTTCACAGGCTAGCACTTAGTAATTATTTTATGTGGCTTCTACATATCTATCCCTCAAGTTAACTATGTGTTTAAGTAGACCTTCTGCTTTGTTACCACATAATTTTTTTTTATAAACTTAGATCCTGGTGTTCAATGTCAAAGCTATACATCCTATATAATAAAAGCCTAATATGTTAAGAAATGTCTGGTCATCTGGTCGTCCATTCAACCAATCATACTAATGATATGCTAAGGCCACTCAACTGCTCACTATAACGTGCACTGACCAACAGGGGTCAGACAGTTGACCAATTGCTATGAGATGCATTGACCACCAGGGGGCAGATGCTCTGACTGGTAAGTTAGTGTGCTGCTGGGCTCCAGCTGATCAGGACTGAATGAGATGGGCCAGACATGCCCTGGAGCCCTCCCACGGTACCTCCTCGGCTGGCCAACCTCCTGTGTCTCTCCCCAATGCCAATTGTGAACCAGTGAGGTCCTTTGGCCTGGCCTGTGCCCTCTCACAATCCAGGATCCCTCAGGGGATGCAGGAGAGCCAGTTTCGGCCCAATGGCAGAACGATCAGTTGCTATGACGCACACTGACCATCAGGGTGCAGATGCTCACTGCAGGAGTTTCCTCCTGGTGGTCAGTGAGCTCCTACGGGGGGAGTGCCACTCAGCCAGAAGCTGGGCTGGTGGACTGCAAGCACAGTGGTAATGGCGGGAGCCTCTCCTATATCCTCGGCAGCGCTAAGGATGTCCGATGGCTGGCTTATGCGCACTCCTTGTGGGGAGCAGGCCTAAGCTGTCAGTCAGACATTCCCCCAGATTGTGAGAGGGCGCAGGCTGGGCTGAGGGACCTGCTCTCCCCAGAGTGCATGATTTTCATGCACCAGGCCTCTAGTTAGAATTAATAAATGTTAGAATTCTAATTTCATGAGAGTACAGGATGGGGACTCAGAGGGTGGGGAAGAGGTGGAATGTGTGGGTAGCAGAGACCAGGAAATAATTCATAAAGATGATGCTTGAGGTTCCTTCTGACAAAGGCCATTCCCACTACATGGACTCTAAAATCAGCTCTTCTGACTTCTTCAAGTACTTCATTCCTTCAATAATCTGTTCTCCACTGCCCCGCTCCCCTGCCAATACTGTCAAACACTGCATCCTCATTTGTCTTCTACGATATTACTTCATTTAATTTTCCCACATTTTCTCAAAAAAGGGCTCCTCAAATCTCCCATGCAGGTTCATGCTGTTATCTTTAACCAGTAAAAGTTAGAGCTCCTCAAGGTTCTAGGCCCTCATCTTATGCCATGCTTTCTTACTAACCCTTCTTATCCTCATGCACAACATTAATAAAAAAGTCTATAGGTAAATGAAAAAAAAGTATAGCTTTCAGATGCTCCGGATTCATTTATCCAGTTGTCTACTTGACATCTCTATCTGAATAAAAATCAAAACTTTATACTCAATGGATCCAAAAGTGAAATCTTGAGTTTCTCCTTCAAACTTGATCTTTTTCAGTATTTCCTATTTCAGAGGGGACTCATATCTTTCATCCTGTTTCTCAAGGCAAAATCCTGGGAGTCAACAACCTCTTTACTTTCTTGTCTCTTTTATAATATCTAATCTATCACTAAGTCCTACTGTCTCTACCTTTTAAGTAGCAATATAAACTATCTCTACTGATATCAATTATCACCATCCTAATCCAACTATCATTACCTCTTACCTAAACTTAAGTCACTCACAATTGTTTTCCCACTTCCACTGTTGCTTCCCTCCAATGCACCTACCTCTAAATAGTCTAATCCTGTATAAGTGAATCTCATCATCCCCCTGCTCAAAACTCTTCAAGGCCTTTCCACTGAAGAGATCATGATTTGTACTTCCCCACCACCGGCCTAATCATTTATTCTTTCAGCTATTATTGAGCACAATATTTGAGTCCGCTTCTGTGCTGGCTATCAGGAATCTATACACATAAAAGCCCAAGCGAATGACAAGTTGCTATGAGGCACACTGACCACCAGAGGGCAGACGCTCAATGCAGGCGCTACCCCCTGGTGGTCAGTGAGCTCCCACAGGCAACATTCCCTGGATGGCCAACCTCCAATGGTCCCTCCTCATAGCCCCTTTCCCAGGGAGGCCAAGGCCCAGATCCCTCCTCAGGGCCAGTGTCCAACCTCCCATGTCTTGCTGCTCCCTCTGGCTGGCAGGCCCCAACTGGCATACTGCACAATCGCCGCAGTAGTGGTGTGGGGGCAAGGGGAGGAGGAAGGGGAGAGATGGGGAACCGGGGAACTGCGTGGTGGCTAGGCGACAGCGTTGGCAACCAGCGTTTGTTCCTTCTGTGCCTGGCCCAGCAACCATTGCCTCCTCTCTGGCCCAGCCCTAATTGGCCTGGCCCTGATTGGCCCTAATTGCCGGCCAGACCTAGAGAACCCACGCATGCACAAATTTCGTGCACTGGGACTCTAGTACAATTATAAAAAAAAGCAGACTGGGTTGCAAGGAGCTTACAGACAGACATGAAACAATTAACAGACAAGTATATAAATTAGAAATTGTGACATGAATAATATTTTAAAGTATTGTGAAGAAATAATACATGGTCCTGTAAGACAGAACAACAACTTGTAGTTTAAAACCTCAAGGAATTCTTCCTTCATTGCTTTTCACTTTTATGCTTACATACTATTCCCTTTCCCCAGAATACTTCTCATGTTTCTTAAGCTAACCGGAATCTGAATAGTATTCCAAATTGTTGAGCTTTAAATCCAAAAGTGCCAAATATAGGAAGACAGGGATTATGCTAAGAACTCTGAATCAAGAGTAAATTAAAGACACGAATAGAAAGATTATTATTCTAGTTGGCAGTAACAATAGAACTAAAAGCCCAATGGCAGCAATGTCGGTGGTGATGATACCAGTACATGTATATTAACAACCGTAGACTGATCACATGATGTAGCTGTCTTAATTCCTATTCATTTTCATGGCCTGGTTTTCCGGAGTTCTAATGATTCCATAAGCTATCCAACATTCCTACATAATTTATGTTTATCTAAACTGTTTACTTTCATTTTTTTTTTTAACAGAATCTAAGCTCAATAAGCACAGTTTAAATGTAGACAGGAGGAAATGGCATGTGGTTATTCTTGGGAGCTTAAAATAGTCTTATATGTAACAAAAATTTGTTTTTTCTAGTTCTTTTAAAGTGAAAATACAAATGAAGATGTTCTACAAGTTAGAACATCTTTCTTACTATAAGTGGTTTTATATTTGCCTGAACAAAATAAAAGATAACCTGTTCAACTCATGAACACTTTCCACCAAACATTTATTTGTAGTATTTGATGGCCAGAAGAGAATTTAAAGAATTGCCAACTTTTCTCTTGAACTGAAAGTCCAAATTGAGTGTCAGTAAACAATGTGAAAATTATTGTAGTTCAAATTTTAGTGTCAATATATAAAGTTGTGTTGGGACACAGTCACACTCATTTTTGTTTGTTTTGATGGCTGCATTAGCATTAAAACAAAAGTTGAGTGGTTGCAATAGAGATCACAAGTGGGTGTCTCAATGGTTTGCACGGCTCCTCAGAGCACAAATCTCAACAGAGTTTCAATGGCTTCATTAAATGCTTTAATGTGACATTTAATTTTTGTTTTAATACCAGTGTACAACTATTGTGTCAAAACCAGAAAAGAAAAGGGAACTTCAAATGACATGCTTTTAAGGCTCAGTAGGTTGTAGATTATTTTATCAAATTAAATAACAATGCATAGTGTTTATTATATGATGACTCTATAGCTGTACTAAAAGATTACAATATATGTTGACATTATCAAACTAAGAAGTCTTCACAGTATTTCCAACTCACAGGAAAGTAACAATCAGAAATATTAAAACATTTAAATGGATGCATATCTCATCACAAACAGAAGTTCTTATCAAAAAGAAAAATGAGTTTCTGAGCCGTATATTTGTTAGCCAATCAATGAAAGCAATTTAACAAGTATAAGTTCATCAAATCACATTTGGCTGCAGTGGCCAAAGGAATGTGTCTAAAGAAAACAGCTGTTTAAAACTATTAGCCTTTCAACAAGAACAGTTGCTCGAAAAGTTGAGGAGGTAGGAAGTATCATCAATACTCAAAGGCTAGACAAATAATTTTGAATGGTTTTCCTTGGCTCTTAATAAATCCACAGATGTAGCAATACTGCTCAGTTATTGTTCATTTGAGGTGCCAATGCTGAATTTGAAGAATTAGCATCCATGTCTACATAGTAGAATGAGAATATTTTTCAGTAAAATTGAACAATACCAATCAGTACCAACCTGATGTGACATATGCTATGTTATATATGATTTCAATTGAAATCATATGCTTATGGATTGTGATCAGTTTTCAGGAATACCATTAGCATGAAAAAAACATCTTCAAAGATTAACTATTTAAAATCTCATTACTAATCAGCATTAACAAACATTTGTTATCAATTTTGATAATAGAGAACACTAACTTTGAATTAAGTGAAATACTATCTCCCCAAAGTAATTCCATTTTTCTCATTGATATACTTATATTACAAAAGAAATAATTGTACTAATGATTCTTATATTTATAGAAGCGGCATTTTTATAAAGTTCCTCAAGGGATCATATCAACAAAGCTGATGTTATGAACACCTGGAGTTCCCACTATATTAAATAGGCCTCAGTGCCAACCCTCATGTTGAAAAGCTATAGTGGTAAAATGAGGAATAACTTAAGTCTAAAATTCCATATTTTATTAAGATTTGTACAGCAAAACACAATATAACTTCACAATGAAAAAAGACTTATAAAACCATAAATTTTGAATCCTTAATGAGTAATTTAAAGATATTTAACATTCCACAAAAATATGAGTGTATTTTTGTTTGTGTGAGTAAATAAAGTCCCTTTTTAATGAAAAATGCATTATTACTTATATAAGGGGCATGTTTACTATTACTTTGAACATTTTTATTAAATGTAACATACCAGTTTTAATTATGTTAACCCTCCAATATTAAAAACTACTTGGACAAAGTTCAGGATAATAATTTATACTATATATAAATAATGCCCTAAAATTATAATAATTAACATATATGATTTAAAAAATAAACAGAAGTATTAATGACATAATGAATAAAAAACTCTGCACATTGATTGCTTACTAATATTAGAATTTTTAAAAATACGTATTTTTTCTCTGAGTTCTCCAAAGCTAGTGCTTGTAGTTATGTAAGAGAATGTCATTGAGAATGTACACTAAAGTATTTATGGGGTACACTAATTCTTATATACTCTCCATTTGGTTCAGAGAAAGAACATTTTTAAATATGTGTGTGGAGAGAGAAGGAAGGCAGAAAGAGGGAGAGAGAGCGGATAAAACAAATGGGATAACTATAAACAACTGATATATCTGGGTACAAGGTATATGGGAGTTTCTTGTACTGAAACTTCTCTACAAGTTTGAAGTTATATCAAAATAGCTGCCAAGAAAATAATCTAATTCTATTAAAGTTTGCCAGAAGTTTCTGTTTTAACTATTACAGTATTCTGTTTGTGGGTAATCTTCTACTTCTTAAAAGCCATTAAATTATTCTCTTTCACCCAATTCCTACTATACTTAGACTAATCAAATTTAATTTGGACAAAAACAATAGTCTTAAACAAATTTTTAAAAATTATAAGATTAAAAACTTCTATACAAAGAATAAACTCCAAGAGAAAAAGATGCAAATAAAATGACTATCATAATCTTTTGTTTTTTATTTGCAAGTATAAAAATGAAGAAAAACAAAAGCCTGGAACATAGCATCTGTCATATCAGAATATAAAAAGATGATCCTGGCACAAAATGAAAAAGCTCTAATTCATTTGCAAATCAAGCCTGCCGGTTTCATTTCAAGCTGGCGGTAACTGTCAAGAGTTAACAAGATAATCACTTTCAATCCTGCCTTCAATGGTACATTACACTGTTATTCCATTCAATAAGGCCGTTCTTTGGGGCACTAGATGAATGGTTTTCATTTCTAACTCACACAAAAAGTTGTGCGGGGAAAAATCCACGGGGCTTAAGAAAGAAATCCCTTTATGGGCATTTATCTGCCGGTACTTGCTTTTAGGCAAAATGAGATATTTTGAAACATCGGTGTCCATTCACTTCCTCTATTCCTTTAGGCCCTTAATCCCTAAAAAACACACACACAAAATTGGCAAATGAGAAAAGTGCAAAACCAGTCTCATTTTCTAAATTATCAATGCACATTAAACAAAAAAATCTCTATTAAAATGATTCCATGCAAATAAAATATAAGCTCTGCTCTAATTAGTCATTTAGACTCAAAAGGAAGAAAATATCCCTATTTTTAAAATAAATAAGAATAAAGTAAAGTAAATTACTTATGGGAAAGTAATTCAGAAAACTTTACATTATCACATACTCTTGCTCATTAATATTGAAACTTAAAAACAATATCTAAAGTTTTACATTATGAAAAAAATTAAAATGACTCTTTTTATTTTATCAAGTTATTAATAACACTTTAGTTATAGTCCAAAACTAGAAAATTCATACCATAAATGGCTTGTGTTGAATCCATTAAACAAAAAAAAAAAAAACCCAAATTACATGGTACTGTAAAATGACAATAATATTAAGATAATTTTATTATTCCATGTTTTAAAACCTTGGTAACAAGGCATCAAGTCAATAGTGAGTACTGTGGTATGCTTAATAACTTAAGACTGAAATGCATGATTACAATGTGCAATTTAAAACCAATTGGTGACAACAGTAGAAATTCCTAAAGAACTTTGTCAGCACAGGGCTATCTGTAGCACAATTCTTAGAATCTACCATTATGAGCCAGTAACCCACACAGAGTGAGGGCACCAGAGTCACTCTATGATAGGGGTACCAGATCGTTTTTTGGGATCCAGGATCATGGTTAACTCAGAAAGTAGATACCTTTGATCTTTCAGCTTTAAGCTGCCCTGCTGCAAATCTTTCCCTCATTAGATCCCTGGGGTTAGTTCTGAGCAAGCACAGCAAGCAAAGACAGAGGGAGTATGAGGCATCTCCCATAGAGGAGCCACTGGAACAGTGATGCAGAGTGCCTGAAACCTAGCACAAAAGCTTTATAAAGAGTCACATAGGGTTCCAACAAGCAACCTTTGCACTGAATTATGTATGCAGTGATCCCTTCCTTACATTGATACCTGACAATTAAATGTTCTGTTTACACAAATGCAGTTTTAAAATTACAGGAATATTTATCTGCTTTTGAAAAATGATAGTCTGAGTCCAAGCCAATTTTTCAACATAATATATGAACACTTATGCCACAAACATGTTCCTAACAAATGTAAACTTTATTTTACCTATCTTAAAAGAATTATATATGCAATAAAGAATTCAAATTATTATTACCATATAATATACACAATTTTTTTATATTGACCAAAGTATCTATTTGAATTTCTGAATACTTGTCAATGAATTGGCATCCCAAAATAAGTTCCTTTTAACTTCCTCAGTATAGTAAGTCTTCCATAAATTACATTAGAAGTCAATAAATGTGTTTTTATTTATCATTTTTGTTCTGAAATCTTTAAAATATCAAAAGTAATAAACATATACTTCAAAAAGGTAACCAATTAAAAATAAATAAAACAAAAAAAAGTCTTTCCTGAAAATATTAGAAAACATGGTAGCTAGAGAAAATAAACTTTATTACCAAATGAGTAAGACAGAAGAGAGAGGAATTTAATGAGCACATAGAAATGAGATATTTCACATGCTTCAAATTTTGAGATTAAAACTTTCTTCAAGATAATCCTTATTTATCATGTATGATAAACTAATACTGATTGTATTAATTTATCACAGTTAAAATAAGGTAAATTGATAAAATAATTGTCTATATATCATTTAGGAAGACATTTGAATATATTAGACGTATCTGAAATTAATATCCATAATTCAAAAAGAGCTCCTTAAAAACAAAGTAATATTTAAAAGCTGAACAGCAATACAAACAGAATGATAAACACTGGAAATCAGATGGCAATTCATCAACAAAATATAAATGATCAATTACTCTATAAAAAATGTTGAAACCTAATAATAACTTAAAAAGAAAAATTAGTCCAAAAATATGTCTGTTTTGCCTACCAGATATGGAAATTTTTCTTTAAGATTATATTATACTGTTTTTAATGCCAGTTACTGGGAAATAAAGTTCACTACAGTGTGGGTGTAAGAACCACCACACTCTTTGAACAATGCAATTAAGGGACAAGTACTATTAACCAAATCAATCTACTTCTTAAATTATGGCAATACACAAAAATATAAAATAATTTTGTACAAATAATCATACCATGATGCTACTGACAATGAGATCTTTGTTAAATCATAATAAGAACTGAATATGATAAGGACTGCACACTGAGGAATAAAGAAATTAAAAACAGAAATAATCATATAATAGAAAAATGTCCTAAGGTAATTAAAAATAATATTTCAGGAAAATGCTTCTTATATATTCTTTAAGATGATACATTAAAAGTATATAGCATATTAAGTTGATTTTGTAAAAGCACTGAGAAAAAGTATTATTATCACTAAGATGTAAATAAATACTTTTGGTGAAAGGTAAGGTGATGGCTAATTTTGTTGATTTTTATTACTCTATTCTATAATCCTCAAGTTATTTTTAATAAGCAAATATTACTTTTATATTCAGGGAAAAAAATACTTAAAGGATAAAAGGGGTTTCTATTTGATATCTCTGAAATCAGAAACACCTAACCAGGAAAATTTTACTACACCCAAACAGCAAAACTTTTATTTTAACTATATTAAATTTAAATATACCCACATCAGCAAAAAACAAAAACAAACAAACAAAAAACTGCTGACAGGAGAGTCAAGATGGCAGCCAGCAGGACAGCAGTGAGGAAGAGAGAGGAAGTAAGGGAGAGAAAGGAGAGTGTGGTGTGGTGTGTGTGTGTGTGTTCTTGTGTCATAGTTAGATCGTACAGGAGTCTTGGGGGTGGCAGACTGGGCTCTACTAGATGGAGACTCCTTGTTACCATTGCAAGCACTTCTGGGGTGACAGGCTTTTTTTTTTTACCAGAAAAATCAAGAGGATATAAGATTTCTGTACCAGAAAATCAAGAGGATGTAACTTTGGTAAACATATATGCACCCAATGCAGGAGCCCCCAAATACATTAAAAAAAAAAAAAAAAAAAAAAAAAAAAAAACTTCTGGGAGAGCAATCTTGAAGGTGAGAGGGGAGAGCTTCTGTGACTAGGAGCCCAGCCTCACCACTACACAGACTGCCTTCAGACACCATAACAGACCCTACAGTCACTCCAGTCAAGACCAGCTACCTCATCTGCAGACCATAGACACTAGAACTCCAGCTGCCTAGGACACAGACTCATGTGTGCCCCAAAAAATGCTCCTTTCCCACCAAGCCCTCCACTCCAGCCACTGGCCCTGCATTATATGGCGCCTGGCCCTTCCAACCAAGTCCACCGCTTCAACCAAAGGCCCTAACTGACCAGGCTCCTGGACCTTCCAGTGAGTCTCAAAGTGCTCAAATATCCCCCCAAGCCCACCACTTCAGTCACAGTCCCCGTGTGGTTTGGGCAGTAGACCCTTCAGTAAGGGCAAAAATGGGAGACAAAGAAACAACTCCCAAAGGAAATAAAAGGAGGAAGCGGCAGAAAATGAACTAATTGAAACAGAGGCATGCAATATGTCAAATAAAAGAATTCAGACTAAGGGTCATACAATTCCTAAAGTGGCTGGATGAAAAAAAATCAACAAGTTATATAATAATCAGGAAGAAATAAAGAGTGATATAGATACAATAAAAAAAAAAAACAATATAGAAGCTTTCAACCGTAGACTAGGAGAAGTGGAGGACTGAATTAGCTAATTAGAAAACAGGAAAGCAAAACACAACCAATCTGAACTGCAAATGGAGAAAAAAAATCAAAAGACAGGAGAGCCTTATGGAGCTTTGGGACAACATGAAATGAAGCAACATACATATAATAGGGGGGCCAAAATAAGAAGAGGAGCAAGGATTAGGAAAACTATTTGAAGAAATACTACAGAGGAGGGCAGTTAGGGGTGACCAGACTGGCAGAAAAGGGAAGATGGGGGCAAACAGGCTGGCAGGGGAGCAGTTAGACATCAATCAGGTTGGCATAAGAGTGGTTAGCGGGTGATCAGACTGGTGGGCAGAAGCAGTTAGGGGCAATCAGGAAGGCAGGCAGGCAAGCAGTTGGGAGCCAGCAGTCCTGGATTGTGAGAGGGATGTCCGACTGCCCGTTTCACTGGGATCAGAACTAAATGGGCAGTAGGACATCCCTCGAGGGGTCCTAGATTGGAGAGGGTTCACGCTGGGCTGAGGGACACCCCCCTACCCCCGTGCATGAATTTCATGCACCAGGCCTCTAGTAAATACATACATATCAATAAAAACTTTACCTTTAAATGGACTATCCCTGGTTATGTGGCTCAGTTGGTTGTATCGTCGTCCCTTACACCAAAATGTTGCAGGTTCAATTCTCTGACAGGGCACATACCTGGGTTGCGGATTTGATCCCCAGCTGGGAAGTGTATGGAAGGCAATGGAGCAATGAATGTTTCTAACACTGATGTTTCTGTTTCTGTTTCTCTCTCTCCACCCCCTTCCTCTCTCTAAAAATTAATAAATATATCCATAGGTATTAAACTTTAAAAAAAAGTAAATGTACTAATCTCCAAACAGTAGACATAGACTGGCTGAATGGATAAAAAACAAGATACATCTATATATTCCCTACACTTCAGCTTTAAAGATACATGCAAACTGAAAGGGAAGAGATGGAAAAATATATTTCATGCAGATGAAGCAAAAGAAAGCTGAGATGGCTATATTTATATCAGATAAAATAGACTTTAAAACAAAGACTGTAGTAAGAGATAATAAATGACATTTACATAATGTAAAATAGTCAATACAACAAAAAAGTATAAATTTTGAAATAGTTGTACCCAAAACATAAGAGAGCCTCAATATATAAAACAAATATTAACATTCCTAGGGAGAAATAGAAAGCATTATAATAATAGTAAAGGATTTTAATATTCCACTTACATCACTGAATAATCAGACAGAAAATCAATAAGAAAACATCAGCATTAAGCAACAAATTAGACCCAACTGACTTAATAGATACATATAAAACATTCTATCCAAAAGCAGAGAACTCTTCTCAAGTGCACATTGGATATTTTACAGAATAGATCATATGTTAAGCCACAACACAAGTCTAAATAAATATAGAGCTTGATCCAACTAACCACACAAAGGAATGCTTTACAAAGAAGAAAAAACAGAGGGAGAGTGGAACATAGGTATAAAGAAAAACTTGCAATAAATAAGTACCTATCAACAATAACCTTACATGTATCGATAAATGGATTATATTCTCCAATCAAAAGACAGGGTAGCTGAATAGATAAGAAAACATGACCCATATAATAATATGATGTGTACAAGAGAACCACCTCAGAACAAAAGATCCACACAGGCTGAGAGTAGGAATGGGTAAAAATATTCCATGCAAGTCAAAATCAATTTCTGGTATAACAATACTTATTTCTGCAAAATAGACTTCAGAAAAAAAGCCATAAAAAGAAACAAAAGGAGGACACTACAGAATACTAAACTGATGAACCCAGTAAGAGGAAATAATCCTGGTAAACAAATATGTACCTAACTAGAGGCCTGATGCATGGATTTGTGCATGGGTGGGGTCCCTTGGCCTGGCCTGTGGGGATCAGCTGAACCTGCAGTCCTATATTACCTGAGGCATGTAGTAGTGTGTGAAGCAGCAGGCAGCCAGGGAGGAGCCCGAGCATGGGCCAGGCGCCAGGCCACTCCCGTTCATCCTGGCCCTGCTGAGCCTGCTGCTGCCAATGCTTGGTATGCTCGCTGCTACTCTAATGTGGTCTCCGCAATCCTGTCCTAGGGCTATACCGGTCCACTCATGACCGAGAAGCAGCCTCAGGCTCATACCCAGTCAGTTCCAATGCCGGTTCAGATCCCGGTCTGGATGGGGATGGGTGCACAGGGCGAGTATCCATGGGAGAGACTCGAGCCACTGTAACTGCGCTCGCCAGCCATGAGCCAGACATCAGGTGCCTGTTGGTTACCTGAACAGCGTTCCTGCCATGGAATGCACTGACCACCAGGGGCCTGCTCCTGTGTTAAGTGTCTGTCCACTGAGGGTCAGTGTGCATCATAGCGACCAGTAGACCACTCGGGTGGTTGAATGGTTGACTGGTCACTTAGGCTTTTATATATAGATAAGAAGCACCTAAATAAATAACGAAAATCTTGGTTGACTTTAAGAGAGATTGATAGCAATATAGTTATAGTAGGGGATTTTAACACCCCACTGTCATCACTGGATAGATCTTCCAGACAAAAAAATATAACCAGGAAATAGCAATCTTAAATAACACACTAGATCAAATGGATTTAATTGGTATTAGTAGAGCATTTCATCCCAAAGCAACAAAATATACAGTCTTCTCAAGTATAACTGGAACACTCTCAAAGATAGGCCACATGTTAGTACACAAAATAAGTCTTAACAAATTGAAGAAAACTGAAATCATATTAAGCATCTTCTCAAATCACAATGGTATGAAACTAGAAATCAACTACAATAAAACTCTCAAACACATGGAGGCTAAATAGCATATTATTAACCAACTAGAGGTACAGTGCACAAATTTTGCACCAGTGGGGTCCCTCAGCCAGCCTGCAGGATCAGGCCGAAACCAGCTCACCAATATCCCTAGAGCGGTTCCAGGTTGCGAGAGGGCGCAGGCCAGGCCAAGGGACTCCACTGACACACGATTGTGCCAGGAAGAGGTGCAGGAAATTGGTCAGCTGGGGAGGGACTGCAGGAGGACTCTAGGGCATGTCTGGCCTGTCTCATTCAGTCCTGACTGGCCAGACCCCAGCAGCAAGCTAAACTACTAGTCAGAGCGTCTTCCCCCAGTGGTCAGTGCATGTCATAGCAACTAGTTAACTGTCAGCCCTCTGGTGATCAGTGCATGTCATAGCAAGTGGTTGAGCGGCCTTAGCATATTATGCTTCGATTGGTTAAATGGCAGACCAGTTGACTGGGCAATCGGACACTTATCATAGTAGGCTTTTATTGTATATGACTAGTGGCCCAGTGCACAGATTCATGCACATTGAAAGGAAATCAGAAGAAATATTTTAATATCACTATATGCCCTTTCTCTATAATAGAAGTGTCAGAGATTAAAGAAAATTAGTAAAATGTATATGAAAATAATACATAAGTTGGTTAATAAATAAACAATAATATAACAACAAAAACATGATATAAAAACATTGATAAAAACAATGGCTGATAAATTGATTAAACTTATTCTAATATCTCCCTGTATAGCACATTAAAAGTAAAAAAATTTGCAGAGTGCTTGACTAATATCTCTTATGATGAAGTATTTACAACTTTAACTTTAATATATCACATGCTCTACGAACTCAAGAGAAAGCAACATGAAACTTACCATTTCCATGTCCAAAAACGGGTTCAAGTAGGAATATTCCTATTCTGTCTAGAGTTTGTCCTTGTGATTTATAAATAGTTATCACAAATGCTGGCATCATAGAAAACTGTCTTGAATTAATTTAAATGGGAGGCCAGTGTCAAATGGGAACAAATCAATTCTTGGAATTAGAACAACCTCTCCTTCTGCAGATCCTGTTAATACTTCAGCTTTGATTATGTTAGTTAGAAATCTTTTGATAATAAATCTAGTACCATTACAAAGACCCCATTTACTATTAAGATGTCTCAGTAGTGTGATGATTGCACCTACTTTCAATTTTAACTTAAGACACAGCAATCTCAAAGGAGTAATACTATTAAGAAATTCAATGGGAAATACATTTCTTGTAACTTTGTATGGGGAGAGAAAGTAACTAGACTTATTGTGATCAGCTGTCAGTGTATTCAAATATCAAATCATTATGTTGTATAGCTGAAAGTAATATATTGGATATCAATTTTATATTCTTAATCCAATTTTAGGAACTGAGATTATTATAGGCCAGTGGTGGGCAAACTGCAGCTCTCGAGCCATATGCAGCTCGACAGCTGCAGTTTGCGCTCTATTGACTAATGAGTTTGCCGACCACTGTTATAAACTAATAAGATAGTTCAAAGCGGCGTGGCAAGGACTTAATTATTTCTGGTTCAACTTTACTGTCTTCTTCAGGGTCCCACTCCAAATTGCTGAATTATCAAAATTTCAGCCTCAGTGGACTCTGAATTCAAATGTTTGCTAATCCCTTGCCCTGTATATATGTCAAGAGTATAGCTTAGCATCTCTTTAATCTCTCTTAGATTTGCAAATAGCAATAAGGCAAAGGCAGTTGCAAAATGTCAGGTTCAACTCTGATTTGTTTTCAATCTGAGATCTTTGTCAAGTAATTCTTTAATGTCAATGTTAGCTTAAAAATGCCTTCCACCAGATGTTGAGAGAGAAAGAGAGGCAGGGTGGAAGGAGAGGAAAAGGGGGAGGGAGAGCCAGAGAAGCACTTACTTTGCATGGTCCCAGTATGCAGAAATTTCAATTATAATGTGTAGTTAAATAATACCCATATCCCAACAATGTGGTTCAAGTTTTAGTTACTACAGTTTTATTAACTGTAACTGCATGGCATACAAAGTTTCTGCTGCCTGCTATATCAGCAATCACTATAAAAATAATACCTGTGCATCATGATCAGTAACCAATAGTCTATCAGAGCCTGTTGGTAGCTGCTTGGTGTGTATCTGTTAGGCAGGTCACACTCAGACAGCAAAATGTGTAATTGTATTGCCTCTCTGTCTAACCTCAAAAATAGATAATCAAAAGAGGAAACTGCCTAAGAAAGATGAAACTGCAACCAAGAAAAAAAAAGTAATGACAGTGGACATAAACTTGGATGTGATTAGGAGACAGCTTAGGCTGGATAGGACAACACTGCTACCATGTGAGACTAGATATGCAACCAGAGAAACTGAGTGCAGGAGAACTTATCAACATAAATGAGGACAGGCTGAAGATGTCCCAGAGAAGTTACATTAGCACAAACTTCCACATTAAAGGAACTGTGAGAGACATTTCACAACTTTGAAATTGCAAAGAATAAAATGTTGGAAAATGATCTAATCTTAGAAAGAAGTATGACAATCTATCAAGACATAGAAAAGATACCATGCAAAGGAAGCAAGCACTACTGAAGCAACTTTTAACATAATTTTTATTACTATTCACTGAATGGCCAGATTATTATGATCTCTGAACGTATAATAATCTGACCACTCAGTGTCTATCCTATATAATAAAAGGCTAATATGTAAATTGTTCCCTTGACCAGGAGTTCGACCAGCAGGCAGGCCAGCCAACTGCCCATGTCCCCTCTCCCTGGCCAGGCTGACCAGACCCCAACCATGCACAAGTTCATACACACACACTCTCTGAATGGACAGGTTATTATACGTTCAGAGGTCATAATAATCTAGCCACTCAGTGTATTATTGAATCAGATACCTCCTGCATGTCCCCTACTGGAGAAACAACCCAGGCATATGGCCTGACTAGTGACCTCCTGGTTCTTGGGTCTTCGTCCAACCACTGAGCCACTCTAGCTGGGCCCCTTACATACTTTTTTAAAAAGAAGTTAGATACTTAAATTCTCAATGTTTTCCATTATACTACACACTACAATATATTTTTGTTACATTTAAATTTCCCTAAACATTTTTGAGACAAATAGAGTTTCTAATATTTTGACCAAAAAATTTTAAATGTATGATCCAGCAACTCCACTTCTGGGAATATACCCAAAATAAATGAAAACATCAGCTCAACAAGAAGTCTGAACCCCCATGTTCATAGCAGCATTATACGCAGTAGCAAAGAGATGGAAAAATCAAGTGTCCATCAATAGAGTAGAAGGCACAGAGCTATCCCATATACGTCTCACGCTCATACATGCATAGCCTCTTCTGCTATCAATATTCCTTACCAAAGTTCACCATCACATTTTTCAAGGCTAGTATAACCTTGATACTAAAACTGGAGAATGAGAGAATAAGCAAGCAAAATTACAGGCAATTCTCACTCAAGAACAAAAATTTAAAAATATCAATGAATAAACCAATTAAAACCAGCAATATATATAAACACATCTTGAGTAAAGTACTTCATCTCAGAAATACAAGGACAGATTAATAAGAAAAAAACAGTTTAAAATATTTAACACATTTCTAGATTAATAGAGAAAAACTATAAAATCATTTTAATTGATATAAAATTTTATAAAAATAAATTCTGTAAATAAATTATTTCTAAAATATCTTATTAAACTAGGAATATAAGAAAACCCTGTCAAATAAGAAATGTTAACTACCAAAAACCAACAATACAATTATACTGAATGGAAAAAAGTTAACAGGATTCCCATTCAAATCCCAAACGGGACAAAGATACCAACAATAAAATGCAATAAATATAAAGTAGAAGGGCATAAATTCAACAAAATATTTTCAATAATTATTTTGAAATATTTTCATATTTCAAATACTTCTATAAGAGAAAAAATTGGTTTTCATTGAGACATTTCTAAAGTCCTAAGTAAATGAAAAGGTATACTATTTCCATGGACAGTAAAATATAATACCCTACAGTTATGAATTCCACCAAACAGATCTAAAACACTGCTGAAATTCAATGCAGTTCTGAAGTACCAAAAAGGGTTTTTGTAACCTTGATAAGGTGATTCTAGCTTTTACATGCGAGAAAAAGGTGCAAGTACTAAACAAAACCAAAAAAATTTTACATAGGACTTCAAATTGTAAAACTACTATTAATCTAAAAGCACTGTTAAGCAATAAATAGAAAAGCCATAGTTAGTAGAAAATATTCAAAACATATTTGACAAAGGAACCAATATATGTAAATGAACTCAGAATAAGTATGAAATTCTAACAATTCAATAAGAGATATATAGAGACATAAACACCTGAACTTGCTGCCTCCTACAACCACTTCAAAACTACAACTAAAAGATAAAATGGGTATCATCCAAAACCACAGGAAGGTTGTGAAAATTCTACAGCCTTCCTGTAGAATTTCCATTCTACAACTAGAAGGAAAGAGAAAAGCACACTGAGATTCGGAGGAGAAGCGGCGGTGCAGAAGTGAAGTGCAGAGGCACAGAGGCGTGCGCAGAAAGGGCTGGCAACTGAATACACTGTTGTCTTTTTCAATCAGGAGGGAGATACAAGTTTCTGGCAGCTCTGAACTCCAGTTCCTGGTGGGACCTTGGGGATGCAGACTCATATGGGAGAAACTGGACTGTCTAACATCGGGCAGAACTTGAAGACAGCTTTCTCTCAGAGGTGCTTGCAGCGATCATTGTTCCAGCATGGTGCTGCGGGACACAGAGACACAGGATCTCTTCCAAGCAGGGCTAACGGTCAGCCATTGCTGTTTTCTCCACACTGGTGATTCCCTGAGACCCCACCCCAATTTGTGCACAGAGGCTTTTGCATATGAATGGCCGGGCCCTTTATAATCTGAAACCTATCATACTACAGCTGATTAAAAGAGCCCCAGAGCCTCCAAAAGAAGACCCAAGGCTGGACAGCAGGTTGCATTGCTTCACAGCTGGGCCTCATCTGGGCACCTCCAAACCACAAACAAAGAGAAGGAATCTGCAGATGTCTCTGTAGCTCCTGCTGGGTGGCCTCTCTCCTTGGAGATCCAAAAGCCAATGTACCCAGTGGTCAGAGAGAGACCATCCAGACTACAACTCTTCAGATCCATAAGACACACTCAGGGGCAGACTCAGGGAGCACCAAAGCCCCACTGAAGCAAGTCTTGCCCCAGAAGTGTGCCTCCAGAACAGAAGTTCTCCAGCATAGACACAACTGATCCTCACAGCCAACTAGCCTGGAGGGCAATTCCTCCTAGTGATACCATTAACAACAAGACTGTGCACACAGCCCACAAAGGAGTGTACCAAGAGTGTCAACCTCAGATAATTAGGGAGGCTGAGCCACTGGGCCCTATAGGACACCTAGCACATAAAGCTATGCTATAACACAGGGAAGCAGCCAAAATGCAGAGACAAAAAAAAAAAAAAAAAAAAAAAAAAAAAAAAGTCACAAATTAAAGAAATGGAGGAAAGCAAATGACTGGATATAGAGTTCAAAACCACGATTATAAGGTTACTCAAGAATTTTCTGGCTAAGGACAATAAATTTAGTGAGACCCTCGAGAATATGAAAAAGGACCAACTAGAAATTAAGCGTACACTGACTGAAATAAAGAATAAAATACATGGGAGAATCCAAGATGGCTGCATGAGTAAACACCTAGCCGCAGCCACACACAACAATTTCAATAAAATACAACTAAAATATAAAATGGATATTATCAAGAACTACAGGAAAGTCGACTGACTGGAAATTCTACAACAAGAAGCAGGGAGAAAACCAGAAGGAAGAGCGGAGGAACTGTAAAAGCCTAAGGTACGGAGACATGTGGCACGCGTGGAGAGGACGGAGCAGGGGAGGAGGGACGGCTGAGTGCCTGGCTGGTGTTCCCTAGCGGGAAGGAGATAAAAGCTCTGACTGTGCTGAACCCCAGACCCGACAACACTGAACCCCAGTTCTAGGCCAGACCCTGGGGACCCAGGCTGAAACAGAGGGAGCTGGGCTGTAAGGCGGAACCCTGGGGGAGCGGCGAAAGGAGGTCCCAGAAGAGCACACATTACACGCAGAGAAGGGACGGTTGGCTGTGCCGCGGGATTGCCCTGGTGGGAAGGAGGCAGGGGCTCCAGACTGCTCTGAACGCCACCTCCAACTGAACTGAACCCCAATACTGGGCTCATTGGGGGAGAGCCTATACTGTTTGGGAGCAGGTGAAAATCGAGGGCACCTTTCTCTCAGAGGCGCTTGCAAGGAGTACTGAGACTCAGGAGCCGCATAGGGCAGGGCTGTCGGAAGCCAAAGCTGTAGGCTCCACCCTGAAACCCCGCCCCATCAGGGAAGCTGCGAAAATGCCGAGACAACGAAATAGATCACAAACGAAAGAAATGGAGGACAAAGAGCAACTGGATATAGAGTTCAAATCTACGCTTATAAGGTTTTTCAAGAATTTCCTAGAAAAGATCGATAAGACCTATGAGGATATGAAAAGGGATCAACTAGAATTAATAAGGAATCAACAAGAAATGATAAGGGATCAACAAGAAATAAAGAATACATTGTCTGAAATAAAAAATATTATACAGAGTCCTAAAAACAGAATGGAAGATCACAAGAATCATGTCAAAGATTTGGAACATAAAGAGCCAGAAGACACTCCTCCGCAGAAGCTAGAAGACAAGAGAATCCAGAAAATAGAAGATAATGTAAGAAACCTCTGTGACAACTTCAAGCAAACCAACATCAGAATTATGGGGGTCCCAGAAGATGAGAGAGAGCAAGATATTGAAAACATACTGAAAGAAATAGTGACAGAAAACTTGCCCCACCTGGTGAAAGAATTAGACTTACAAGTCCAAGAAGCACACAGAACTTCAAACAAAAGGAATCCAAAGAGGACCACATCAAGACAAATCATAATTAAAATTCCAAGAGCAAAAGACAAAGAGAGAATATTAAAAGCAGCAAAAGCAAAGCAGGTAGTTACCTGTAAAGGAGCACCTATACGTTTGTCAGCTGATTTCTCAACAGAAACAATGCAGGCCAGACAGGAATGGCAAGAAATATTCAAGGTGATGAATAGTAAGAACCTACAGCCAAATATAATCTATCCAGCAAAGCTATCACTCAGAATCGAAGGTCAGATAAAGAGCTTCACTAATAAAAAAAAAGCTAAAGGAGTTCACCACCACCAAACCAGAATTATATGAATGCTGAAGGGAGTTCTTTCGGAAGAGAAAGTAAATAAAGATAAAAATTATGAACAACAAATATGTAACTATCAACAAGTGAATCTAAAAACCAAGAAAATTTTTTTTAAAAACCTGATGAACAATATTAACTGTTGAATATAATATATAATATATAATATATATTCAACAGTTAATAGATAATATATATTCAACAGTTAATATAATATAATATATTCCCCCTTATGGAAGGGGATTGAACTGACAATTCTTGGGGAAAAGGGGAGAGGGGGATGAGGGAAGAGACTGAACATAAACTGTGCACCTATGGATGAGGACAATGGGGAGTGGGGAAAGGGCAGAGGGTGGGGTGGGAACCTGGTGGAGGAGAGCAATGGAGGGGGGGGAGGAACATTTGTAATAATTTGAACAATAAAAATTTATTTTTTAAAAAAAGAATAAAATACAGAAATCCAACAGGAGACTAGAGGATCCCAAGAATCAAGTCAAATATTTGAAATACAAAGAAGCAAAAAACATCCAACCAGAAAAGCAAAAAGAAAAAATAATCCAAAAATATGAAGATAGTTATGTAAGGAGCCTCTGGGACAACTTCAAACGTACTAACATCCAAATTATGGAGTTACAAGAAGAAGAGAGAGAAAAAAATATTGAAAACCTATTTGAAGAAATGATAACAGAAGACTTCCATTAACTGGTGAAAGAAATAGACTTACAAATCCAGAAAGCGCACAGAACCCCAAACAAAAGGAATCCAAAGAGGACCACACCAAGACACATCATAATTAAAATGTCAAGGGCAAAAGACAAAGAGAGAATATTAAAAGCAGCAAGAGAAAAATAGTAACCTACAAGGGAATAACCATACAACTATCAGCTGATTTCTCAACAGAAACTATGCAGGACAGAAGGGAGTGTCAAGAAATATTCAAAGTGATGAATAGCAAGAACCTACAATCAAGATTACTCTACCCAGCAACACTATCATTTATAATTGAAGGGCAGATAAAGAGCTTCACAGATAAGAAAAAGCTAAAGGAACTCACCACCGCCAAACCAGTATTATATGAAATGCTGAAGGGTATTCTTTAAGAAGAGGAAGAAGAAGAAGAAAAGTGTAAAGACAAAAACTGTGAACAAAGTAACAACAAATACATATATATTAGCAAGTGAATCTAAAATTCAAGTGAATAAAAAGTCTGATGAACAGAATAAATTGGTGAATATAACAGAATCAGGGACACAGAAAGGGAGTGGACTGACAATTCTCAGGGTAAAGGGTTGTGGGGAGTGTAAGAAGAAACTGGACAAAAATCATACACCTATGGATGAGGACAATGGTGGGGAGGGAATAAGGGCAAAAGGTGGGGTGGGAAACAGGTGGAGGGGAGCTATGGCGAGGAAAAGGAGGAACTGTATTAATCTGAACAATAAAGATTTAGTAAATAAATAAATAAATAAATAAAGTTTTCTAAAAAATAGATAAAAGTCTTTCACAAATACTTTTCAAGGGAAAATATACAAATGGCCAATAAGCACAAAGAAAGTATTCAGCAACATTAGTCATCAGAAAAATGCTATTTACAATTCACGAGATACCACTTCAAATCCATTAGAATAGTTGAAATTCAAAGGCCTGCTAACACCAAATGCTGGCAAACAACTCAAACTTCTTGCTGGAACATATGTTGTTTATGAAAAGGTAAAGTAAAACAACTGTTCAAAACCACTTAGCAGTTAAATATACACCTATCATACAATCCATCTATTCCACTGCAGGTATTTATCTAAAAGAAATTAAAACATGTGTTCCTTCAAAATAGTCTCAAAAGCAAAAATCTCTCTGATAGCTATTTACCCAAGAGAGATGAAAACATATGTTCTACCAAGACTTGTATGAGAAACTCCACAGCACCTTTATCCATAAAAGCTCCAAAGTAAAAAATCCAAAATCTTCAATAGAATGAAATGTGGTATTCATACAATGAAATACTAGTCAGCAATAAAAGCAACAAACTACTAATACATACAATGATATCGACAAATTGCAAAAACATTATACTGAGCAAAAGAAGCCTGAAGATTTATAAGAAGTTCTAGAACTAAGCTATTGTAAATGAAATTAGAACAGTGGTTGCATCTACACAGTGGGGAAAGGGATGGACTGCCAAGAAGCATAAGGATATCCTGAAAGGCATGGGTTGTGGATTACACACATGAATGTGTTTGTTAAAACTTACTGAATTCCATACATAAAATCTATGTATTTGAATGTATGTAAATTTTACCTAGAGAAAAACATACCTTATATATTAAAATATGGATCTTAAATTCTAAATTATATTATCAAAACTAACTTAAATAGAGAAAGCTCCTTTGACCTATTACTATAGATATTTATATTCACAAATTTCAGATACTGAATTACTTCAGTATTCCTAAAATAGGCCACACTTAACTCCTGGTTTATTTTTCTAATTTACTTCTGAAATCTCAGATAAAGTTCCATATATACTTTTTGCATCAATTTTTATAAACTAAAGAACATTATATTTAACAGCGTTTTATTCATACAATACAATAAAGCAAATAAATAATTATTCTAATGTTATTAGGAACACCTTCACTGAAAGAGAAAAAAATACACGTATTGATAAATAGTGTAATATTGAATTTCAATTTCAAATATTAATATGAACTCATGGCTTAATGTACCATATTTCACTGATTCTAAGATGCACATTCTGTATTATATTTTAGTATATCTGTAATTAGGATGTATCTTGCCTTAAAATGAATTGGCAGTGTTCTTTTTTTCTTAGTAGTACATAAAATTAAAACTAATCACATTTTAAATTAAATAAAACACAGTATGTTTTCTAGTACCATCCTTTGAACTAAAGCAATGACATCCTGTAGCAACACTACAATAATCATATTTTGATCTCTAAATACCATTCCTGACTAAAAGGAGCCAGAGTTATTGGGATAAGTGACTGAATTCAGATTCTGGGACAAAATATGTTCAATCTGAGACTGGGACAGAATGAAAATATTAATTTAAAAACTAACAGGGTAAGGTAGAACAGACAAGAGATGATTTGAAGAAGTTTCTACTGATCAAACTTGCTATAACTTGAACAAAATAACAACTTGAAACATGTTGAACAAAAAGTTCATGAATCATGGTAATGCTCAAAAAGGAGAAAGCAAAAGACTAATAACTAAACTACTGGAGGGGACTAGTACATTAACTCTTAATTTTTAAAATTTCTTCTATTATAAAAGTTTCATAAAAAAGTATCCAGTATCTATAGACATTTTATAAGTGCATCAAAATATAAACCATCACTGCCCACTCCTGTGGTTGAGTGTAGCTCAGTGGCTGAGTGTTGACCTATGAACCAAGAGGTCACAATTCACAATTCGATTCCAGGTCAGGGCACATGACCGGATTGCAGCCAATCAATGATTCTCTCTCATCGTTGATGTGTGTGTGTCTCTCTCACTCTCCCTTCCTCTCTAAAATCAATAAAAATTCATTTTTAAATATATATAAGTTGTCATGAATAGAAAGTCATGTCTTACAGTTAAGTAGGACATTTAAGAATGAAAGATTTGTACAAGAAATTTTCAAACTTGTTTCTATTTGCCACTCTGATCAGATTTCTGTTCAAGAACAAGAATATTCAAGTGAGGAAAAGGAGACCAAGTTGAAAAAAAGTGGGGACAGAAACAGGAAAAGAAAAAGCAAGCAAATGTCAACCTCTACCTATAAGCTACATTTTATACCATCAATACATGTATCATCAAAAGACTTAAATGGTTCTAAATAATGCTTTTATATTTATACATTATATTTATACATATCTTTATATATTTTTAATATAATAAATATTTTTATATTTATACATAATATCTTTAGTTAGAGACCTAAAATGATATTGGATCTTCTTTTATTAAAAATTTACATAATCACTGCTATCACACGTGGAAGCTAAAATTTATTTCTGAAAATAAGTTTAACCTTTAAATCACCTGATTAAACTCTATCTTCATTCTTAGAACTTCAAATTAGCAAACAAGCCACAATATAATATATGCTATAGCACAGGTCTTCTGTGAATAGCTGGGATCTTCAACGGTTTCAGCTGCAATACAAGCCACTGAGCCTTAGCCAATACAAGCCAATTTGAATAATCAATATGACAACCTTATTTTTCTAATGCAAACAGGATTGCTACAGTAAGGTGTCTCACTGCCACATCACAGTCATGGCCTCTTTTAACCCCTAATTAGATTGAGGCGATTATCCCTGCTCTTCCTTACAAGTGTACAGCTTGGATAAGGGATGACAAAAGCTATCTGCCACTTATTCAGCCTTTGCAGACAGCAGGTTATCCAGGGAGATAGAGAATAAAATCAACAAACAATTGTTATTCATATCATCATCTAAAGTGTTAAGATAGTCACAGTTTCCATACATAGAGAGTGAATATAGCCTAGAGCATGAGGTAACTGCAGACTGCTTAAGAACATCAGGGTTACACAGATGGAAATTCATGGTGATGTTGGGGAATTATGTCTAAATCAAACTCATTTGCATAAAAAGAAATGATGGGGATCTGTCTTTTGTATATAATATATCAAGATTTCATTATACTTCTCTTCATGAATTCTTTGAAGATAAATTTTAATACTGATTTTTCTAAACACAGCATTTATAATGAAAAGAATGCCAAAATTAATGGTTTGGAGAAACTTAGATGCTTTAAGATTCAATTAAAAGACTCAAATATAAAGAGGAAACAACTTTTCACTATACTACACTAGTTCTTGTATTAATTTTAGATAATCAAGAGGCATTTCATTAACTCTGTGGGTTTCAAATGTTTTTCTTAATGTTCATAACAATTTCTCAAATCTTGGTCATCACATTGGACCATTATTAAGAAGATAACAGTGGTCATCAGAAAATAATCAAAGATCATTGCAAAGACACTAAACTGATAGCTTTCTTGGTAAATTGAACTCAGTTAAAACTAAAGGACAATATAGAAGGCTTTGATGGGAATATCTGGGTATACTCTGAAGATAAAGTCACAGTGGAAGAAGTAAGACAATGAAATGTTGACAAGGATTTTATATATTTTCCTTTTCACTTATAAGTATCAATAGGGGGTCTCTTTTTAAGGTCAGAATAACTTTATTGGAAGAAAAAGAATGGAAAGGAAACATCTTTTCTACTGAATTCTGATTCTGTTTTATATTATTCAGTCACTCTAGTCAGTTAACATTGTTGCCTCTAAGAACAACCACAACATTTTAAGTATAATATCTCCACTGGTAGCAAAAATTTACCTCTTGCATAATTTTTATAAAGAGTCATGAGTTACAGAACCCAGATTCTTTTGTAGAGTTTTGTGGTTATTTGACTATTAGTGGATCCCTCAACCAAGCTGTATCATGAGAGTTTATTTAGTAATTAACAAACTTTCTGAGCAGTGTTAAGATTATCTAGAATGTGTGCCTTGTTCCCCTGACTTAGGCTGAAACATGACTTCTTTCTTAAGGTTTAATACTCAAGATACTGGGCAGGCCTTGATATATGGGTCATAATTAACTTCTAAATGTTTCTCTACAGCACCATACTTGGACACAGAAACCTAAGCCTTTTATGTATATATTTTTTTAGAAGGTTTGCAGTCAAAATCTCATTTAAAACATCTGATATTATTCAGCATGCTTTTCTTATAATAGCCTAAATAATATTTTTTTTGTAAAAAGGAATAAGAAAAAATTTTTTATCAAAAAATATGGAAATACCTAGAAATGATAAAATTGATGACATTTAGATTACTTAAAGATTTAATCAGTTAAGATTTGAATCAGTTATGATTTTACTCTAATCTATTTCTGGTCTTTAATATGTATATATTAAAAGTAAACATAAATCATACATATCTTCTGTAGATTTTATATTAAAATACTTTAAGGCTTTGGTAAAATATATAGAGGTAAATTGCATAAAGCCAAAGTAGAATAAATAAAAACATATAGACAGTTGTTTTCAATTACCTTCCTACTGATACAGAGTTAAAACATCAGTGCTAAAATTCAGAAACATTAAAGGGAAAGAAACAACAAAGGACATTTTAGCCAATGGGTAAAGAACAAGCTAACTACTTCTGCTGTATTTTAACCAGTCTTTTTTTGCATTTTACTATTATGTTTTCTTTGTTCTTTCTCCGAACTTTATATGTCCTGGAAAAGGTACTAGCAACTGTTTATTAAAAGTACAATAAAGTATTATACCCTTGAATAATTTGAAAAATGCGAAGTGAAAAATTAAGTTATAATGTATAAAACTATTGATTTTCAAACTTTCTTCTGCAGTCCAACTTCATATAAAACTCCAATAGTGTCAACACATCTCAATACTATCCCCACTAAAAATAATTAATGCATTATTGGTTTTTTTCTTTGATTAAAAGCAATGCAGCATACTGTGAGTTTAAAAACATAAAAGTTAAGGCCAATAAATATAAGGCCAATGGACCTTACCCAATCCTGAATGTCTAACTAAAGCAGGGGTGGGAAACCGGGTTTTTTTTTCAGCCAAGGGCCATCTGGATATTTGTAACATCATTCCCGGGCCATACAAAATTGTCAACTTAAAAATTCGCCGCTCTATTTGGTCAAGCATTTGATTAACTCATCCCTAATGCCTTTGCAGGGTCAGACCAAATGATACAGCCCACGGGCTGGAACATTCCCCACCCCAAAAAGGATAGCATGATGGCCACAGATAGTCGCATATGTGATTAGAGAACTAAAAAAATATGGTATGTTTGAAAGCAAGTAATTTATTCAGGGTATGGGCCTTCGTAATTTTGAAGCCATCTTTATACAAAGACTAATAAATAAAACATAACATAAATATTCTTCATCTCTAATACCAAAGAAGAAACAGGAGAGCAAATCTAGGTCAACTGCAAGAAAGCATTTCCATAGCACACAAAGAGGTTCCTAACAGAGGTTGTAATTCTCTTAAGCCAAAGACTTTAAAAGGATACAATCTAATCTTTCAGAAATGGTTTCTGAAAGGCAAGGTAAAGAACTTGTAATAGTCCTTCTTACCTTAAAATAAAACTCTTCTTGAAACCATGTTTGTTTTTATATTTATGTTTCATTGATAAATGAAGTTACCATGGGCTCAAACCTAGATAACCTTATATAATACTTGGCACAGAGCACATAGATTGAGAAAGATCTGATCAGCAATCTCAGATATCCAAGTTACCTATTGTCTCTTGAACCACAGTGAAACAATGGATATGAACAACTATTAAGACTTCAGAGAAGAGAAATGGAAAGTTTCTGGTATAAAAGGATGAACATGACAATTGATGGTTTTGCTGGTTATTTAGCCATTGCCTCAGCCATAAGTCTATTACAGCTTGCAAGTGACATGTTTCCTGTGCCAGATACCTCCCTGTTAAGTTATGCTAGCAAGGGACATTAGAGAGAGACTGAGCAGTTCGAGAAAGTGAGCAGGGCTACTCTGATTTACTTACTATTCCTGTCAGGACTGTCCCATTAACAACTCTTTCCTCTTGCGGCAGTAACTCTTCAGTAGAGCTGGTTCCAATTTCTAGATGGTTTCCCCCCACCCCATTATCACAGAACCAGACCCATCCCACACACCCCTTTCTCTTAGTTCTGTGGAGCTCCTCCCACAAGCCCCTGAGGTACCAATCTCTGAGATACTAAATCCTAATAATCCCAAATTCTTCTCTTTGTTTCCCCAGGAGTAGTACCTGATTCTTGCTATTACTATCTGTGTTATCTCAGTGTTCCCTTTGGCACCATCCTGTCATACCTATTTAACCAATTCCACATATGAAATCCCTTCAATTAAGATAACTAGAGTGGTTTCACATTCGTGACTGACACAATGGTATCCAGTGGACTTATTTTAAATGTAATTAATATTCCTTTTAGGTGTTATTTTTAGTGTTTAATTTTATTTTATGTAAAAAATATATATATATTTTTAAGGACTCTCCAAGGTTTACTCACAAATTGATCTCCTTAAAGTTTTGCTATTGTTGTTACTATTAGGTATAAGAGATTCTTCTCCCTCCCCACTTCGATATAATTATTCTGGTTATATCTGTCTTAAAAATCCACTAAGGTATCTGTGATGCCTTAGTCTTCTGATTGTGTTTAAGCCAAAAGGGATGCAAATTTTCCTTTTTAACAAGAAAAGCAAATCCTTTAGTTCTGGGCAGCAGTAACTGGAACAACCAGTTGACAGGTGGGAGAGTGAACTTTAATGAGTTATCAAAAGGCAGCAAATTTAACAGGGCATACAGAAATTAATTAAAACCTAACACCTGGGGAAACATCTCATATTTATTGATTGATACATATTTGTTTAATATATACTGGGGTGACTGAGTGGGAAGAGTACAAGTAAAAAACATGTACTTGCCTTCAATAAGATAAGAGTTATTTATGCACCTAGATAACTATTAACATGAAAATCTCACCTTGCTGGCTATCATCGGAGAGAGATAGAAACATCAATAAATGAGAGAGAATCACTGATCAGCTGCCTCCTGCATACCCCCAACTGGGGCTTCCCTGAGCCCACAACCCAGGCATGTGCCCTGACCGTGACCTGGAATGGAATCATGACCTCCTGATTCAAAGGTTGACGCTCAACTTCTGAGCAACACTGGCCCGGACAACTGAAACCTTTTGATGCAAGAGATATTTGGTGAAAACAACTTTCAAAAATTTTATAAACAATTAGAGTTACTTCCATGTAAACTGGGGGATAAAAAAGTTCCAATTCTAATTATTTTCTTTATAACTTACCTATACTATTAGGTCTAGTAATAATTAATGTCGTTTTCTAATACTTTTTTAAATCTAATTTATTTAAACAATACAACAAAATTTAATCAACAATATAGTTGCCGTTGTTTTCTACTACTTGTGCCCAACGCTCAGGAAGCATTTTAATCCCTCTGTTGTAAAATTCTTGTGATTTTGATGCAAAAAATTCGGTCAATGCATTTTTGAGGCATTCTTCATTATTAAATTTTTTTCCAAGAAAGTTTTGCAAAGAACGAAACAAATGGTAATCGGAAGGGGCAATATCAGGAGAATATGCAGGTTGAGGGAGAACTTCCCATTCCAACTGGCGCAGTTTTTCAGCAGTGATTCTTGCAGTATGCGGTCGTGCGTTATCGTGGTGAAGAATTACGCCCTTCTGATTAATCAGCGTGGGTTCTTTTTCTCTTAAAGCTTGGGCCAACCTTTCCAATTGGGCACTATACACTGCACTTGTAATGGTTTGGGTAGATGGTAAAAGTTCATAATGAAGAATTCCTTTAAAATTCCACCAAACACACATCACTTTTTTCCGCATGCAAGTCAGGTTTTAGCGTGGGCTGCGGAGCCTCATTTTTGTCCAACCATTGAGGCCGCCTTTTCAAATTAACATACAGCACCCATTCTTCATCTCCGGTAACAATTTGCTCTAAAAATGGCAAACGGTTTTGACGAGAGAGGAGCGAACTGCAAATTGGGACTCTTTGATTATGGTTGTTGTCGGTCAACTCATGAGGAACCCATTTTCCAAACTTTTGGACTTTGCCAGTGCACGCAATTGATTGGAAATTGTTTTTTGTGAACAATTTAAAGTTGTCGCAAGCTCTTGTTGGGTAATTTGAGGATTTTGCACCAAAAGAGCTTGAAGAGCTTCTTGATCAAAATTGGACACACGGCCTCGACCACTCTTGTCATCTAACGAAAAATTTCCCTCGCGAAATTTCTCAAACCAACGCTGGCATTTTCTGGCGCTAACTGCATCTTGACCAAGAGCACTACAGATGTTTTTTGCAGCCTCACTTGCTTTTCTTCCTAATTGGAACTCGTAAAGCATGCAGTGCCGAATATTCTCTTCATCCGCCATCTTCTTAGCCCTAGTTTTGCAACAAAAACCAAACCAAACACAAACTTTTTCAAGCAAAACTTGTTAATTGCACTTCACACGTTCTGTAGATACCACGTGTTTGAAGGTTATGTCAATACAAGTCAACGCCAAGCAAGATTTTAAACGAATGTTGAAAAACGACATTAATTATTACTAGGCCCGATATTACAGTAGCCTTGGTAATTTCATTCTAAACTTTAAAATTCACCATATTTATACAAGAGAAAGGTTTTAGTTTTTAAAATATGGGTTTTAACCATCTACTCTTTAAAACAGAAATTTTGTGATTCAAAACTTAAAGCATCAGGCCTTAGTACTCAAAAGCTACCATAACTATAAAAATCAATTTGCATAAGTCTGTACATCATAATCTCATTAATGTAATGCGTTATATAATGCTATAAATAAATTATGCATGCAAATATTAACAGTGGCTAATTCTGAGGAACAAGATAAAAGGACTATAAAGCAGAATAGTTTTCACTTAATATATTCTAAAATTACTAAAAATTTTTACAAAGCATATACCTATAAAAAAATTTTTTTAATATATTTTATTGATTTTTGACAGAGAGGAAGAGAGAGGGAGAGTTAGAAACATCGATGAGAGAGAATCATTGATCAGCTGCCTCTTGCACACCCCCTACTGGGGATGTGCCTGCAGCCAAGGTACATACCCTTGACCAGAATCGAACCCGGGACCTTTCAGTCCGCAGGCTGACGCTCTACCACTGAGCCAAACTGGTTTTGGCATACCTATAAAACTTTAATTAAAATTATATTAAAAATGAAAGTTATTCATAATCCACTGAAGAAATCCAAGCTTTAAATTCAAATAACATATGTACTCATCTAACTCATTTATGCATAAATCTTACTAAAGCACCTTTTATGTGTGAAGTACTGTCAAAAGTGTTGAGAACACAGCAGTGAACAAGGACCCTGCCCTTTTGAAGCTAATATTCTGGAGGGAGTACTAACAAGATTACACAGTATAGGCACTCTGAAGCATATAAATCGGGTACAGAGTAATGGGGTGGAAAGAATGCTAATTTAGATTGGGTGCTCAGGAAAGACCTCTTTTAAAAGATTACACTTGAAGTAAGGATCTAAATAATGAGAATGAGAAACCATATTTTAACAAAATCCTGGAAGAGGCATTCCAGACAGAGGTAACAGCAATTGCAAAGATGTAGAGGATGGAAGGAACAGTGTGGCTAGAACATGATGAGTGTTAGGAGATAAGCTGAAGTACATGAGCCTATTTGACTTTGATTTCAAGACAAAGAATTCAATGAGTCACCAAAGGGCTTTAGCAGAGGGATGACACAACATGACTTACATTTTTAAGAGGTCCCTTTGCCTGTTGTGCAGATAACAGTTGGGGGTGGAGGGGAGAGTGAAAGTAAGAAGACCAATTGTGAAGTTCATCTGTACCTTCCAGTAGAAAATGATGGTGGCTTGGTCTGCATCAATGGAGATATCACTCCGTTCAGATATCAATGGCGATAAACAAAAGAAAGAAGAGCCCTTTCTAATGTAGCTCTTCAGTTGGTTGGAGCGCTATTATCCTGTACACCCACAGGTGTGGGCTTGATTCCCAGTGAGGACACATATTTGGGTTGCTGGTTCAGTTCTCAGTCTCGACATGTACAGGAGGCAACCAACTGATTTATCTTTCTCACATCTCTGTCTCTCTATCCCTCTCTCCCTCCCTCCCTCTCCTATCTGCAACCTCTCTGAAATCAATTTTTAAAAACAGAATGAAGGTAATAAATAACTTAATATTTTAAAAATATGTGGTAATTTGTTTTTCTCTTGGTCTTGGGAGTAAGGCTGATGATGATGACAAGCTTGTTAACTATCTAAGATGTGACTATCAGAGTAGGTGGCTTAGAAAGGACAGAGACAAAGATGGTTTCAAGAGAGAAAAATGGAGGCTATCTGACTGGTAAGTAATGTTATTATTAGCAAATGCCTAGATATTTACCCACAAATATCTGTTGTCAGAATGTTTTATACAATCAATGTATTTAGTACACTGTATGTAGTAAATGAGATTATAACTATTCTCAAAATGTTGAATTTAGAACATTCCTTTAAATACTATCTACTATTCATCTAAATGCACACCCAAATTTATTAGTCCACCAAAACAGCAATGACTTTTTAGAACTTCCATAGAGACAGTAAGCAATCCTATATAATAAAACCCTAATATGCAAATTGACCAAATAGCAGAACAACTGGTTGCTATGATGTGCACCAGGGGGCAGGGTGCTCAGGAAAGACCTCAATGCAGCGCTCCCACAGCGAAAGTGCAACTCAGAAAGTGCAACTCAGCCAGAAGCCTGAGCAAGAGCTAGCAAGAGCAGCGGTGGTGGTGGAAGCCTCTCCTGCTTCTGCAAAAGTGCTAAGGAGCAGTGAGCTGAGTGGTAAGGAGCGAGGGGTCTTGGACTGCAAGAGGGTGCAGGCCAGGCTGAGGGACAATCCCCTCCCCCAGTGCATGATTTTCATGCACCAGGCCTCTAGTATGGTAATAAGTCTTTCAAAACTACTTATACACATCAAATCTAAAACAATGTATTGCAACGTGAAAGATGAATAAATTGGGCTCTTTATACCAACTTGTACTTTTTTATATTTCAATATATTTCTATAATAAAAAGTTTTCTGAAAAACTAAGCATTGAGAATGTGGACTGGCAGCCACAGTCTTCAGAATCTATATTTTTTATGAAAAGTGGGACTCCCTATTTTGAAGGACTAGCACATTGAGCTCTGCCCGAGGTAAATCAATAAGCATAGGAAAGGCATCTACTTTATGAAGCCTTTGTTCTAGATTAGGCCCTATGACTCTTTCAAAACAAAGGAGTTCAAGTTTGCTGATCAGAACAATGCACTAAACATAGAAGATTACTAATGACTTATGAACTCCTACTGTAGCATGAATCAAGCCGGCAACACTAAGATATTGGTTTCAACAAATGGCCTATTTTATTTTATAAACTTCACCCAAATATTATCAACATCAGTATTTGTAAATGGAAAGCAATGAAATTAGCAGGAGGCATCAGCATACTGCACACTGTTTCTCACCACTTGAATGCACAATCCAATGGATGAGAGATCCATCTTTTAGCTTAAAAAAGCAACCTATATACCTAGAAAATAGACCATGACTTGACAAAGTTATTAGAGAATATTTTGCTACCTAAATTCAATGAACTGCATTAGTGAGACCAGTTTCTTTTATAAGAAAAAAAAAAAAAGAGGGGGAACATACTTTCTTCCTATCTTTTATTGCAGTTCAAAAGCCTGATTATCTTAACAGTTCCTTGTTTTCCCTTAGTGATATCTGAAGTATTATAGATGACTGAAAGATAAGAGGCTTATAAACATTCTCTTTCTGTAAAGATGTTTTCCTGACTCTGTAATAGAGGATATTATAAATGCTGAAAAATATCAAATTTTCATAAATCAATGTTTTTCACAAACACCGGTGAAATATAGCTTTTAATATCTAACCCTGATTTTATTTGATACTGTGACAAAATGTTTTTTTCTGAAAGTAAATGGTCATTAGTGATTTCTACTGTACTTCCATAAGAGCAAAGGCAGAATCCATGTTTAGGTGATTACTGAATGTTTTGATTCAGTTATCTGCAGGGTGTCTGCATGGTACTCTTACTATTTAAAGCTAGCAAAAAAGATTACAGCTCACACTAACTGGATTTTCACAGCTCCCTATCATTCGGCCTGAATTCCTCATGGACAGATTAAAAGGGCCAAGGCAAACAATAGTCTTTTTACAAGGTGGTTATTGAAAAAAAAAGAAAAGAAAAATAGTATCTTTTATGATCAAAACAAAATTATTTAAGGAAGAAACCACAGAAAAACAAAGTTAGATGTATAATAGAGGTAAAACTCTAGATGTTGCCATATAATAAATCCAAATTAAGAAATTAATAGCATCTGAAAGAAGTGTAGTTTTTATTCTGAAATCTGTAACATAGATAATATATATGGTTTGAGAGTTCAAAGATAACTAGGTATGGCATCAGAAGAACAGAGCTGGAAGGACCTTAACATTTAATTCAACTTACTATTACAGCATGGATAAACTGAGCCCCAAAGTACTCACATGCATTTCCAAATCAACTATTGGCAGATTATCAAAGCAACTACGTATAAGTAGTTCATGTTCTTTTCTACCTTGAAGTAACCACCTTCTCATACTCTATTTGTTTCCCACCGACAATCACTTCAAAAGTTCAAATTTCCCAATCTATGATTCACCTTACTAGGTGAATCCTAGATACAAAGGTCCCCTTATGCATTATCTCCTCCACTCATCACTCAATCCCAGGAGGTAATTATGTTTACCATGGCCATTTTATAAATAAAGAAACCAAGGCTTCGTGAGATTAAGTAGTTTGCCCAAGATCACATAGCTAGTAAATGAAAGAGTTGGAATTAAAATTAGGTCTACAGGACTCTGGTGGATGAGTTATTAACTACTGTTAGCTTCTTTACTTCATTTCAAGAATAAGGCTCGCCGAGACCGGTTTAGCTCAATGGATAAAGCGTCGGCTTGGGGACTGAAGGGACCCGGGTTCGATTCCGGTCAAGGGCATGTATGTACCTTGGTTGCGGGCATATCCCCAGTAGGGGGTGTGCAAGAGGCAACTGATCGATGACTCCCTCTCATCGGTGTTTCTAACTCTCTATCTCTCTCCCTTCCTCTCTGTACAAAATCAATAAAATATATTAAAAAAAAAAAAAGAATAAGGCTCATTGTTTTACACTCTTCCTTCTACCCACCATTCATTCGCACAGCTCATCTAAATTCAACCCTCAGTGTCTCTACTATTGTCTAGTATTAAATAAATGGTTCATTTCTGAGCCCAAGTAAAGATCAAGATCCAACTGGATAACATTCTTTCCTTCTTCCACTAACTAAGGCTTCATTATTGCTCTCTCAACATTATTTAACATAAGACTCCTAAGTAGTTTCTCAGTCTTTAATCCATTCTCCTTATTGTTGCTTCTCTAATTTAAAATCCTTTTTTTTTTTTTTTAATTCTCACCCAAGGATATTTTTTTCCATTGATTTTTAGGGAGAATGGAAGAGAGAAGGAAAGACAGAAAGAAACACGGATGTGAGAGAAATACATCGATTGGTTGCTTTGCACAAGCCCCAACCAGGAGAGGAGCCTGCAACCAAGGTTATGTGCCTGTGACAGGAATCGAACCAGGACCTTTTGGTCTACTGGCCGAGGCTCTATCTACGGAGCCAATCCAGCTAATAAATATGATTATCTGGATTTGGAGGAAGTGAGGGACAGTAACTAGGTGAATAGGGAACACGGTGAAAAGAGACTCTTTAGCTTAACGTAATGTTAAATTTTGAACTAAATATTACCTATTCAGAAAGGGAGAGAAAAGAGTATGGGAGGGGAGAAAGAAGAAAGGAAAGGAAGAAATAGAACAATAAGGAGAAAAAAAAACAAGAAAGCTTAATGTTCCAGAGGCACCTTCTGCATTTTCTGTCTGACAATAAAAGGATAATTTCATACACACACCCCAAAAATAATAAAAGTGGTTTCCCCAATACTCTTATGATCCTTCTTGTCTGGATACTTTTGTTTTTCAATCTTCTTCCTACTTCCTCTTTTATGTTTTTCCAGATTAAGTATCAACACCTTTAGGAAATCTTCCCTGACTGACTCATTTTGTGCTCAGTGTCCTTCTGCTATGCTCCCCTAATATAGTGGGCATCTCTCTGCCAATGCACTCATGCTTCATTGCTATCATCTATTTATATGTCTGATTTATGAAGATCTCAAAAAACTAGATGGAAGTTTCTTGAGATCCAAGACCATGTCTTATTCATCTTTGCAATCCCCAGTAACTATCATAGTGCCAGACACATTTTAACGGCATCCAAAGTAATCGACGGTACAATTTATTTATCTCTTCTATGGCCTATGGGTCATACCCAGCAGTCATTGTGATTTAATCTTTTTTTGGTGATTTAATCTTACCATATGGGAAAAATTGCTTTGGTCACTACAGCCTCCTCTTCATAGATCTCTTTAGTTATCAAAATCCGAGCAAAATACTAAAGAGTTAAAGATAAAAATGACCTCAAAATCCAACACCCAGGCCAGAAATCTCCAAGTCCTACACTTGTATATCCTCTGGCCTACTTTATATCTCCTCTTGATTGTTCCAAAGGCTTCTCAAACACGATAGTCCAAAAAAAAGTTATGATATTTTCCCTCATATCATGGTCTCTTCTAGTAAAACCCTTAGTAAAAAAGTATCACCATCAGTCCAATGATACAAACAATAAAACTACAGGTTATCTTTAATATCTTCAACTTTTTTTTTTAACCAAATCAAATCCATCATTAAAAACATAAATATGTCTCAAATTCTTCAACTTCTGTATCTCCAAAGCCAAACCCCCTGATCCAAACTACTATTACATTTCTCCTAGGCTACTGTGCTACTTATCTGGTTTCTCTGTATCCACCCTTATCCTCTGCAATCTGTTTTCCACACTGCAGCTGGAGTGATCTTTTCAAAACACTAATCTGATCATGACACCCATCAGATTATAACACTTCAAAGACATCCTGGTACTCTTAAGATAGAGACCAAAATCCTGCAGATTCTAGCCTCTATCTGCTTCTCTGGCCCCATCTCATACTGTGCTCCCCCTCCTCCTCATCCTTGCTACTCTGACAATCTTTCAGCCATTGCTTATTATCAGTCTCCCTCCCTTCTAGGGACCTTTGTTATGGTTGATGATATTGTTTCCTCTGCCTGTATATTCTTGATATTCATCACTATTACAATTTTATATTTATCTATGTAATTTCAAAATTGCCACTTGTTATCCACTCCCCTCATCTATACCATAAGTTCCATAGACTCAGGCACCATTACTGCTATTGATCACCATGAGCTCTCCAAGACCCAGCTCAATACTTGGCACAAAAAGTACTCAATAATGAATAGGTGACAGAAGGGAGGGAGATCATCCATTAGGTGGTAATACTTAGACTATATTCAGTCACCAATGTCCATGATTATGCAAAAGGTAGACACTACTTATTAGGGTAATTAATTTAATGTGAGGGACCTAATAATTTACAAGTTATGTACAACCCCTTCCTTCTCTTCAATTCCCAAAATATTATACTATTCTTCATTCAAGACTGGTGAGCTAATCTTCTGCCATAAAAAATAAATAAATTCAGAGGCCATTTACTCTATCCCTCTTATTTTACAGGTAAAGAATATGAACCCAGAGATATTAAGTGACCAGCCTAAAGTAACATGCAAGTTAGTAGAAAAGAGCCAGGACTAGAATCCAAGTATACCAGTCTAATGTAGTATCCTCTATATATCTATTACAAGAACACATCATGAATTTTTTTTTCAGGGAAAAGGATACAATACTCATTACCAATTTATAATCAAGTAACCCTGTGAGTACATACAAGTTCTTTTTTTTTCTTTAATATATATATATATATATATATATATATATATATATATATATATTTTTTTTTTTTAATATATATATATATTTTTTTTTACAGAGAGGAGGAGAGAGGGATAGAGAGCTAGAAACATCAATGAGAGAGAAACATCGACCAGCTGCCTCTTGCACACCCCCTACCGGGGATGTGCCCGCAACCAAGGTACATGCCCTTGACCGGAATCGAACCCGGGACCTTTCAGTCCGCAGACCTACGCTCTACCACTGAGCCAAACCAGTTTCGGCCATACAAGTTTTCTATAAAGATGTCCATTCATCCTATTTCACATCAATCTTTCATCTAGTTATGTACTGAAAGAAAAACTTATATTAATTGGAAAGCCTTATACATGAATGTACAGAAGCTCTATTCATAATCACCAAATGTCCTTCAAGAAGAATAAACAGTGACACACCAATACAAAGGAATATTACTCAGCAAAAAGTGGAATGAACTGTTGAGCTTGGCTGCAACTTGAACAAATCTCAAGTGCACTATGATGAGAAAGGGAATCAGTCTGAAAGGTTCATGCTATATGATTCACTCATATAACATTTTCAAAAAGATAAACCTTTAAAAATTTAGTGCCAAAAAACAGGCCATTGGTTGCCAGGTGCTAGGATTTGCCAGAGAATATAAATTCAAAGGGAGAACACAAGGAGTTTTTGGGGGTGATGAGTCTGTACTATGCCTTGATGGTTGCAATAGCTACATGAGTCTATACATCTATCTAGTTATATAAAAATTCATATAACTACCTATTCAAAAAAAGTCAACGTTTATTCTATGCTAACTTAAAATTAAACATAACAAAGATAATTAGAAAATGCTTATATATTTAGAAACTAAGGAATACTCTTCTAAATAATTCATAAGTTAAAGGAAATGGTGCAATGGAAATTAGAAAATACTTTGAACTAAATTATAATGAAAATATTCTGTACCAAATTTATGGGATATACCTAAAGCTATGGTTAGAGGAAAGTTCATAACCTTAGATAAATAGATTAGAAAAGAGGAAAAACTCAAAATAAGTGAACTAACCATCCTTCTCAAGATGGTAGAAAATTAAACCTAAATAAATTAAAAGAAGAAAATATTAGTTTTAGAAGAAGAATAAAAACTAATGGAAAAAAGCCGAAACCAGTTTGGCTCAGTGGATAGAGTGTCAGCCTGTGGACTGCAAGGTCCCAGGTTCGATTCTGGTCAAGGGCATGTACCATGGTTGCGGGCACATCCCCAGTAGGGGGTGTGCAAGAGGCAGCTGATCAATGATTCTCTCTCATTGATGTTTCTAACTCTCTATTCCTCTCTCTTCCTCTCTGTAAAAAAATCAATAAAATATATTTTTTAAAATTTAATGGAAAAAAAACCACATACAAAGAATCAACAAAGCCAAAGGTTGGCTGGTTGTAAAAACTAATAAAATTTATAAATATCCACTAAAATTAAGAAAAGAGAAAGCACAAGCAATTGCTATTAGGTTGGGAAAAGCACTATCACCACATAATTAATAATATATACAGAAAACCTTGATAGGGTCTTATAAAAATTTTATGTCCAAAAATTGAATATTTTAGAGGAAATGAACAAATTCTGGGGAAGAAAGGGGGAGAAGATACAACTTACCAAAACTGACACAAAATGAAATAGAAATCTGGTAGGTCCTATCATCAGAAAAATTAACTATTAAAAAAATTAAATACACAAAATAATCTTTACATTAAGTGGCTTCATTTATAAATTGTACCAAACATTTAAGGAAGAAGTAACACAAAAATTACACAAACTTTTCTACAGTATAGAATAAAAAACTTTACTGTCTTAACTCTTAAACTGGTAAATGGAGAATAAGGGAACATTGCTTAACATAAAGGAATTGCCAGGCTGATGCAACTCAAAGGTTGAGCAGCAACCCAGGAACCAAGAGGTCACCATTTGATTTCTGATCAGGGCACATGCCTGGGTTATGAGTTCGAATCCTAGTGGTGGCCAGGCAGGAGGCAGCCAATCAATCACTTCCTGTCTCATCCATAATTCTCTCTCTCTCTAACCCTCTCACGTCAGTGATCCCACTTCTAGGAATATATCCCAAGAACTCAGAAACACCCATTAGAAAGAATATATGAACCCCTATGTTAATAGCACAATTAACAATAGCTAAGAGTTGGAAATAGCCTAAGTACTCATCACCAAATGAGTGGACTAAAAAACTATGGTACATCTATACCATGGAATAATATGTAACTGTAAAAAAGAAAGAACTCTTACCATTTGCAACAACATGGATGAATCTAGAGAGCATTATGCTAAGCAAAACAAGACAGTCAGAGAAAGATAAGTACCACATGATCTCACTCATATGTGGAATCTAATGACCAATATAAACTGATGAACAAAAATAGACCAAGAGACATAGAAACATCAGACTTTCAAACCTCAGAAGGAAGGCAGGGGAGGGTGGAGGGGGATTAACCAATGAACTCATATGTGTATATGCATAACCCGGTTTGGGTTATGCATGTACACATATACTTTCAACAATAAAGATTTATTTAAAAAAAACAAATGAGAAAAGAATGATATAAAGTATGAATTAAAGCACCTTTATAAAATGTTCAAAAAATCAATAAAAATATATTTTAAAAAAACAATAAAAGTAGCAAACTTATACATGAACAGCCTAATTTATCTCAAAAGCATCACGCTAAGTGAAAGAAGCGATATATAAAAGGCTATATACTGCATGAATACATTTATATGATATTGGGTAAAGTTAAACTTTTCAATTGGACAAGGGCTGGCAGTGGGGAGAAGGGACTGCACATGGAATATGAGAAACCTTTTAGGGTGACAGAAATACTTTATATATTTTGATCATGATGAGAATGATTATAGTTTATCAAACCCCCCAGAATTATATATCTAATAAGAGAATTTTACTGCATATAATTTATATCTCAATAAACCTGAGTTAAAGAAAAAACTGAAATAAAAAAAGAGTATATAAAAATTTCTAAAAACAGTACCAATGGTAAACATTTTAAACAGACTGTTTTGTCATTTTCAGAATCACACATCTTGTGATATAATATCAGTATAACTCCTTAGGATTTAGTTTAAGCCTTGACAATTTCTCAAATTAGCTTTGCAGCTGCCAATTCACTGGATAAAATACTACTGATTTTTTTAATGAATCTGAAAAATCTTCATTTAAAAAGTAAATAACTTAATAAATACTTACAATCTGAGCAATTCTGTATGTGTATTTACAAAAATACTACTCTTCTTTGTCTGGACAGCTTTGAATGATAAAATGTTTTTCTTGTTCTCTTGTCTTTCATCATTCTTCTTGAGTGGATTTAATTTCTAAGTAGTCACAAAAACATATATTGCGACTTATACACATTATACTTCTTTAAAATTCGATATCGACTATTCTCTTTTTCTAATGTGGAATGCCTTCCTTTATCTTTCTTTACTTACGAAAAAGAAGCTAAGACTTCATCATGACAACCTAATTGATTTTCATGATCTACTTCCAGGTGGCCTGTCACCGGCTGGCATATCCACAGGGGCCAAGGCTGCCATTTCAAAACCTCCTCTAGGAGTTCAGAAAGAATTAAAACAGCAGCATGCATTGTTGCAGTTCCCTAACTGCACCTGCAGTGTTAGTGATCATCACATATGTAACAGCATTTAGAGAATGTTCTGTGCTTATACCCACAAGGTGCAATCTATAACTGAAATTCAACCCAATCTTCCTGTAGTTATATGCAATCTCAGAGCCCACGGACAATATCCTTAGCACTAAAATGAAAAGCATTAACCCCAATGACACCATCTGGAGTTTTTCTTTTATTATATATTTTCAATGCATTGAAATCTAAGATATGTTAACAACACCTACACAAATGGAATGTATTACAACTTACTCTGCTTTAGTAGAAAAGTGTGCCACATAACTACATCTATCCAAAGAAACATATGATTCCTATCATCTGGCAATACATACTTCATTTACTAGGATATTAAAAACATTTAAACCAGCCACTTTAAACCTGTCCATGATATCATATTAGGATATAAAAGTAGATCATTATGTAGATATCTATTTCCCAATTTTTGCTGTTTAATCAAAAGAGGTTAAGCTTGTACTTCTCCACTGTGCTGACCAAGATTTGTCTAACATGTCAACCATATATTATGGTTTATTCCAATCTGTTATATTTTGAAGATGCGATACCAATGATCACTAGACAAGGGAGAAAGCCTATAAGAAATGAAACTAGATTTTAAAATTTTACCTGGATTGTTAAGTGTATCACAGATGTCTCCTTTTTTTCCCCATTGACCCCCTCTACCTCAAATTAGCTCCTGCCCCAGGCCTTCACCACACTATTGTATATGACCATTGGTTATGCATATATGTATATAAGTTCTTTGATTAATCTTTTTCCCCTGCCCCCTTCCCTCTGAGATTTGTTAGTCTGTTTTATGCTTCTATGTCACTGGATCTATTTTGTTCATCAGTTTATTTTATTCATTAGATTCCACATATGAGTAAGATCATGTGATACTTAACTTTCTCTAACTGAAACTAGATTTGTTTTTTTAAAAACTGAACAGATTGCTTCTATGTGGATTAGCATCATTCACATCGGGGCTAATCAAGGTGATTTACAATTAAGTAAAAATTAGAACTATAATCAGTAATTATAAGCAACACTGAACTTTTAGGGAAGCTGCGTGTTTGTTTAGGAAAAAAAGACTTGGCTGATACCCCAAGTTATTCCCTCTGCATTCCTGTAATAATAGTACAGATACTTCAGCTTACAAAAGTCATACATAACCTAACTGAAGGCAAACACAGAGGTCTTCAGAAAAAGATCTCTATGGAAAAGTATATTTAAGTCTAGTGATTTGCCCTGTCTCATGTACCAAATCAATACAGTGGGTGATACCAATTAAAATACTGAAATAAATCAGACTAGGCGTGAAGAGTTATCAGTGAGGAATGGAATTTTAATCAGTATTTAAAATATAAATCCTAGAAATGACATTAATTATTTTAAACAACTGATGCTAAGTGATATTAATTTGTAGCAGGTTTGATAACATTTAAAATACAAAAAAGATAATGGAAGTTATGCATACTTTTAAAAAATGTACTCTGGAAACTCTGATGAAGGTGGTATATGTGTATGAACATGCACACTTAAACCAGGCGTGAATAGTAGAAATGAGCTGGTTATTTTCCTAATACTAAAATTCAGCTTTATCATTTTTAAATGCTTAAAAGCTGGACTTCATTACTTAGAAACAATTTCTAAAACCATCATTTTTTTTATGTAATCTACAAATATTTGAGTACTTGTTATGATCCAAGTAAATACAATGTTGAATAAGACAAACAAGGTTCACGCTGGGCAGGGTTCTTGTCCCAGCATTACGAAGGGTTTCAGCAATCTGAGAAAGGCTGTGCGTAGATTAAATAGAGTCCAAAGATGAAAAGTAGTTTTGAGAGGCACTGGGGATCAGTGGGGCTTCAGCTAAAGGAGCTAAAGACTTCCCTTGACTCAGGACCCCTTACTTTTTATTAACACAATTTGTCCTAAGGCAAGGTGAAAATAATACATTTCAAAGGGTAGGGTACAGAAGCATTGTCAGATTGGGGGATAGCCTACAGCTGTTCAGGTGTTTGGACAACAGGAGGTAATAACATGTAGATTAAGATGCCCTGATCTGTCTGGCAGTAAATAATCATCCTATTCAGGTTTGGGGGAAATGCCTTTCCAGCCTTTCCAACAGGTAATTACACTGTTTCCCCGAAAATAAGACAGTGTCTTATATTAATTTTTGCTCCCAAAGATAAGCTAGGTCTTATTTTCAGGGGATGTCTTATTTTTCCATGAAGAAGAATACGTACACATTTATTGTTAAATGAAAATAAAGGAAATTTATTACCTGTATACGGTACGGTAGTATGGTAGTTGTCAACACAAACCAGACAAACTGAATCCTATAGTATCAAGAATTTACTCATTTATTCAATGACAATCATGTCATCATCTTCTGGAACATCATCATAACAATCCAATTCCTGAATTTCCTGGTGAATTTCTTGTGACTCCATTTCTTTCAGAATCAGTGGACCAAATCTCTCATGTTTAGCAATAGCACTGTCTTTAAATGAGTACTTCTTGTCAAGGTAGCCTGCTCACAGTGCATTTGCAATGCACCTGTCAGTGATTTTCTCCCATGAATTCTTCACCCAAGTCACAACTTCTTGCCGTTTAGGTTTCACAAAGTTTCCACACTGATTTCAATGTAGTCATTAATTTCCATGCGCAAATTGTCTTTGAATGGCTTGTTTATTGCAATATCAAGAGTCGAGATAGGCCTTCATTCCTGCGGCAATCATTATCTGATTTATTTTTCTTTCGCAAAGAACTGTCTTCATGTCTTTAGTGCGGTAAATGCTGGCTGCATTACAGACTAGCAGACCTCTTTGGCTCCCTCACATAACAAGCGGCAGCATTAAATCGACCCACTTCCTTTTAACTGCTTGTGTGGCCCAGGCTTTTTCAGTTTTAAGAATAAAAATGCCGAAAACACATTCAATCTTTTCCTTCTTGCACTTAGAAATTATTAAAGGTGGGATTTTAGTGCCATCCAGACGAATTGCCAAAATACAGGAAACACGTGCACTTTCATAAGCAGTGGAGGGAATGTCCACTAAGGAGGCACCCCACTGTTCAATTGTTGTTTGAGATGATTGGCCCATAAACACTGCAGTTTCATCCATAGCAATCATGTTGGAAAGATTGTATTTAGAGAAGTCAGCATCATCAATAAAGGACTTGAATGCAAGTGCTCGCTTAATAACTTGAGTGTCTTCCAACCTAAACAATGTTGTACTGGTAGATCTTCTTAAAGACAGTTCACTTCGCTGAAGGAAATTATCCAGCCAGCGTTGTGATGCTTTGAAGTACTTGGGGGCTATGTCAAACTGTGGTGCCATTGCAAGAGCAAATTCTTGAATCTGAACCTTATTCACAACCAAAGCCTTTGCTCTCCTGTCAACAACCCATTCACAGATCAGGTCTTCCAACTCGGAAAATAATGGTTGCCTACCTGATCCACACTTGTGCTTTTTAGCATTTCCCTTGTCCACTTATTCAATGAGGTTGCCATACTCTGCTCGCCATTTTCAGACCAATGGGATACTCAACATCTTCTCTTTGCAGAAAGCAGTAAGATTTTAGCCCCAAGAGTCTTCCACTATTCCTTTCTTGTACTCCACGGAGTAGCTTTTTTTGTGTGTGTGCTCATTTCTAGTGGTAAAAAAAAGGAATTGGGATATCAAGGTGGGGAGAGAGGGATCACTTAAAATGACACAGGGGGGATTAGAGGGGGAAATCAAAATGGCACAGGAGAATCAGAGGGGGGATTACCATTTTAGTAACCCCTTTTGATCCTCCTGTGTCATTCTGATTGCCCCCTCTGATCCTCCTGTGTCATTTTAAGTGACCCCCACCCCTGTGCCACTGAACACCCTCACCAGACATTCCCCCTACCCCTTTATCAGAGATTTACCCCCTGCGGCCTGCCTGGGGACTGTCACTGGGCTTGCTGGGGCCTGGATCTGGGCTGGAGCAGGGTCTGCCACTGACTGAGAACCTTCAGTCATCATGAGGGCGGCTGAGAGCATCAGGTAGTGTCACCAGAGACAGACCAGCACTCACCACCTTCGCCGCGTCCTGTCCGCTCTAATCCTCCTATTCTTCTGCACGCATCTGCAAATGTCTCCTCTCTCCCGCCCCATGCTCACTGCTCACTCTGATCTCCGCTCCGCCTCCACACAGCAGTGAAGTCAGGTCTCCGCATAACGTCACAGGTTGCTAGACACCAGTTGGGGCGGCCCTAGCGACCAGTTTACGGTAAATTAATTTTCATTCTGAGACAGAGCCTGGGGGGGGGCCTTATTTTGGGGGGATGCCTTATATTTTACTCTGAAGGAAACCTATAAGTAGGTCTTATTTTCAGAGGATGTTTTATTTTTGGGGAAACATGGTACATATGTGACTCAGCCCTTGTTGAACCCCCAAGTTTCAACAATCTTTTGATAAAACTCTTGTAATTATGAAATGTTGGAATTGGCTCCCAGCAGGTTCATATAATCTGGCAATTATAAAATTTTAGAGTTACAAAATTACAAAGTTTTCTATTAAGATTAGATATACATGCAAGGGCACTAACTGCAGGACACACCAGAGAGGGGTGGGGAATATTTCATGAAGTGACATCTAAATAGAACCCCAAAATATACATGGAAATGGCAGGAGAGGTAGAGAAGAAAGGGTATTTCAGGCTGAGAGGATCGCCTTTAAAAAGATACAAAAGTGGAAGAAAAAAAAAGAATGATAGTTGAGAAACTGGTAGTCACAAGAATCAATCATTAAATTGGTGTTACTATGATAATAAAAAACAAAATAAGCCTCATTAACTGAGATTTGACTTATACACTGCTTCTAGTATTTATACTTTGTCAATGATCATTATCCCCATTTTACAAAAGAATAAATCTAAGTCTCAAAAATAACTTACTTTGTTAAGAAAAATTCAAAATGATTGATATGAACAAAGAAGATTACTGGGAGTCCTCTCCAGAGTGCCTTTCTAAGTTATCTCAACCTTGACACCTTTCTTTGTCTGAGATGTTTTTAAATTCCACAAATTAGAGGTAATTGATAGCAATGCAAGTGATTATATTCCTGCTGGCCTACATAGTGCCCACTCTTTGCATTCTCCTTTGAGCTATTTGTAATATTTCACTAATTACTATTAATAAATGAGTTAAGTAACACCTTTGGAGTATATTTATGTATATACTAGTGGCCCAGTGCACACTGAAAGGAAATTAATTAGAAGAAATATTTTAATATTGCTATTCACCATTTCTCTATAATAGAAGTGTCAGAGATGAAAGAGAATTAGTAAGCCGAAACGGGTTTGGCTCAGTGGATAGAGCGTCGGCTTGCGGACTGAAAGGTCCCAGGTTCAATTCCGGTCAAGGTTGCGGGCACATCCCCAATTGGGGGTGTGCAAGAGGCAGCTGATCGATAACTCTCTCTCATCGATGTTTCTAACTCTCTATCCCTCTCTCTTCCTCTCTGTGAAAAATCAATAAAGTATATATTAAAAAAAAAAGAAAAAATTAGTAAAATGTATATGAAAATACGATAATTAATAAACAATAACAACATGATATAACAACAAAGACATGATATTAAAACAACAAAAACAAGATAAAAACATCAAAATCATGTTATAAAAACAATATTAATATGAACTACAAGTGACAACAAATACATATCCATAAACAAGTGAATCTAAAAATCAAATGAATAAAAAAATCCGATAAACAGAACAAACTGGTGAATGTAATAGAATCAGGGGCATGGAAAGAGAGCGGACTAACAATTCAAGAGGGGATACGGGAAGAGATTGGACAAAGATTTTACAACTATGGACAAGGACAGTGGGGAGGGGGGGGACGAGGGCCTGGGGTGGGTTGGACTGGTTGGAGCGGAACTATGGGGGTACAAAAGAGGAACATCTGTAATAATCTGAATAATAAATATTAAAAAAAAACATTGATAGAAACAATGACTAATAAATTCATTAAACTTATTCTATTATCTTCCTGTATACCACATTAAGAGTAAAAACACTTGCAGAGTGCTTGACTAATTTCCCTTGCGATGAAGTATTTACAACTTTAACTTTAACATCCCACACTCTTCGAACTCAAGAGAAAGAAACATATAACTGATCATATCCAAAAACGGGTTCAGGTTGGAATATTCCCACTCTGTCTAGAATTTTGTCCTTGTGATTTATTAATAGTCATTGTAAATGCTGGCATCACGGGAAACTGTCTTCAAATTAATTTAAATGAGAGGCCAGTGTCAGACAAGGACAAATCAATTCTTGGAATCAGAACAACCTCTCCTTTAGATCCTGTTAATATTTCAGCTTCGATTATATTAGACCGCAATCTTTGGATAATAAATCTAGCACCATTAAAAAGACATCATTTACTATTAATTTTTCTCATTAGTATCATGATTGTACCTACATTCAATTTTAATGTATGAAACGGCATTCCCAAAGGTGTAATACTATTAAGAAATTCGACAGGAAATTTTTCCTTTTTGGCATCATCCATTGAATCGATGGAATCATCACTCAAATAGCTGTGAAAATCTCCATCAGGTATATGCAAAATTTTTTCACTTAATTTATGAATGTGATCATTTTTTGGACAAAGAATCACACATTTAGATATATTTTAATATTATCTATAGATATACTATTTCCAAAGGTAGCTACAATAATAGATTCATTACAAATCATTTCATGGGGGTTTTCAATAATATCTACTCCTAAATGAAAACTGCTATCAAGTTTGCCATCTCCAAGTTTTATTAACCATTCACTATAAGCAGAATTCTCTCTGATCTTATATTTGTTTTAAGGGATAATTGTCTGAAACATCCCCAAACACTCCAGTACTTTAAGCTTGTTTGTACTATGGCCAATTGCATATCATGGCGGCACAAAAATCCCCTCTGAAAAGAACTTTCCCACCAAATGCAACATTCAAATTAGCGCCAGCAAGAGCTTTCTCTGTATGGCACATTCAGGAGTCAAAGTTTATTTTTAAATTTCAGTGTGCGTCATACGTACCAGTTGGTCGGTCGGATGGATGGATGGATGGATGTCAGTCACTTAGCCTTTTCTCTATACAGATTATGAGTCATGATTTTACCTTTTTAAAAAATTATCCTTTAATACCTCCAAAGCACAATGAGTAAGAATCCAAAGGTTTATGTGGCTTTTATATGGTTTCTAGGACAAAGTTATTTCCTTTACCCATCACTTACTTCTCTCCTTTTACTCTTGAATGTTAATTCCAACATAATTTTTGTAACACCTCTTAAAAAGGATCCCACCAAGTTTTTGATAGTCCATATGATAAAACTTACTGAAAAATACAGCATGAGACTTTCATTCTCTCACTAACTTCTTCATGTAACTGTAATTCCTCAGCCTCTATAGAATGGAAAAGGAAAGTAAAAGTGCCTTCTCTCATCCGAAGGCCTTTCTCAGTCAGGCAACCACAAAAAGGAAGAATGAGCCTACAATTCATGCCATGCAATCTCTATCTGGCATAATTCAAATCAAATCCCATCAGGCAAAGTCTGGGATAATTAAAATGTACTGACATAATAAATAAGAGAACAGTGGTGACCTGGGGGAGAACTCATGAAACCTTGTCTCTTGCTTTTGCTGAATATTCTTTTTGTTATATTAGATTCCCTTTCTCGGCCTTGCCTTTTTGAAAATTATGGTTTCTATTGCAAAACTAATATTAGTGACAAATACTCAAACCTGTACAATGAAAATTGGGTGGTAAATTTCATTGCAATATAACAGGTCCAACATCATAATGGGCCACTGTTATGGTATTCATTTAATTCACAAAGAAATTGTAAAAACTTTAATTTAAAAAGCAAAAAAAAATCCAGTGCACACATTTACATAAAGATGTATTTGTTTACCAACTTAACAAAATTGATAATAGGAAGCTTCTTTGCATGTTACAATGACACGTGTTAAAGGTATACTTCTTTCGAACCAAACATTTACCCTTCGCCACTGGTGAAAGGCAACAAGATCTCTACAAAATCTCATCTTTTTTAATAAATTTTGTATGAAAACATGTTATCCTGGTACAAAGTTGCCTGCTGTCACATTCGAAGTGTGATAAATGTTTAATGAAAACAACACCACACAGCTTGGTGTCAGACAACAGCTATCACACAGCCCTGCTTTGATCCAAACAGACACTTAAAAGGAGTTCTAAGCACACCCTGCACCACAGAACTCTATAACCTATATGCAAATAGGGGTAAATTAGCATAAATGAGTTTCTGCTGCATAAAGAAATAAGAGATAAGGAAAAATATGACAGGAGTATGTAACTACTGTCAAAGCTCCAGGGTCCAGTATTCCCAAATCACAACATCTTCTGCCAAGCACTTGGTAAGAAAAACCTCATCAACAGGAATTTATTACATGAAATGCTCCAATTGAAGACACTGGAACATTGCCAAGGTCAAAGCCATAACTAACATATCTATAAAGTATGATTATTATATGGTACTCGACTTCTTTTATACACTGCTTTAAACACTTATTGCTTTGGAAATATTGTTATCCCCATTTAACAGAAGAATAAATTAAGACTCAAAAGAATAACTTGACTTATAAGAAAAAAAGTTATGAATGAATTAGAATGAGCAAAAATTATAATTTTTTGCAACTTAATTTTACCAAGATGTAAACAACCATAGCACACTTTAAAAAGATATGCTACTCAAAACAGCTACATATTCAAAAGTAGAAATTCCTATGAACAAAAGCATATATTGCCTCCATTGGTGTGTTTTCTGCATTTTTAGTCTATAAAGACATACCTAAAATAGTTATGATATACTTAATATCTAATTGCATTGAATAGTCAACTTTTTAATGAAAGATTTTATAAATAGATAACTAAAGGCTGTGGGCTATATTTGAAGCCCAACTTCAATGCTATCCCAGTGGCTTCAATACATATTCTCAGAAAGATTAAAAGTCAATTGATTTACTGGAAGTCAATTTTCAGTACAAAAAATTCTATTTAGCTTTAGCCAGTTTGGCTCAATGGATAGAGCGTCAGCCTGAGGACTGAAGGGTCCTGGGTTTGATTCCAGTTAAGGGCATGTACCTTGGTTGCTGGCACATCCCTAGTGGGGGGTGTGCAGGAGGCAGCTGATGGATGTTTCTCTCTCATCGATGTTTCTAACTCTCTAACCCTCTCCCCTTCCTCTCTGTAAAAAAAAAAAAAAAGAAGAAGAAGAAGAAAAGTATAAACTCAACTGTCTGAAGAAAATATTCCAAAAGTCTTAGTGGGTACATTTCTGAGGACAGTATCCATCTATTGAAAAGCTAATGGATAATACAAAATGAACAGCATGGCTGTGTTCCAGTAAAACCTTATTATGGGAATAATAAATGTTAGATGCTTACTATTATATCCTCTGTAAGTAAAGCATTTTGTTCATACTTCATGTAGTAATGATCATATCATCACTCTATTTGAAACTTCACTGGCTTCTCATTGCCTTTAGAATTAACTCTAAACTCCTTGACATAACTTACAAGGTATTCCAGTAATTGTCTCTCATCATTATTTCTCTCCTACTCTAAACCAAGCTCTATAAGACTTCAGTTCCTCAAATATCTACCTTGCTTGCTTCCAAGTCTTTCCATATGACGTTTGTTTTGCATGCAACATTCATTCCCATCTCTTTCTTCCTCTTCTTTTGAGAGCCACTCCCTAACATGTTGACAACTCTAAGTCAACCAATTTACCTAATGTTCGTAGAAATATCTTTCAACTGGAATGTGTCAAAACTGAAGATGAAGAAATAAGAAGGAAAACAAACAAAAAAAGACAAAGAAGGAAAAAAATTTTGAAAAGAGAGAAAAAAAACAAAACAACTGAAGATGAAAGTCAATATGCTAAGACTGGCCTGTTGAAGGATAAAATGGGCCTAGGTCTGCTTACCTCCAAACTATTTGTTATATTAGCAATAAGTGTGCTTATGGCTTAAACTAGATGTTGACAAACTACAACCCTTGGGCCAAATCTTGCCAACTGTCTCTTTTAGGTTTTACTGGAACACAGCCATGCTGTTCATTTCGTATTATCCATAGCTGCTTTTGTGCTGGAAGGGCAGAATTCAACAGTTGCAATAAACACATATGGCCTAGAAAACCTAAATTATTTACTATCTAGAAAAAAATGTTGCTGTCCCTGGTTTTGTTCGTTATGACCAAAGTACGTATTCTAGCTCATACGATGTTACTGTGATTACTTATATATCTTCCCTTCTATATATGCTTACTATGGACCTGCATGAAATCCCCCACCATTACATGTCCTTATTCCCTAACAGTACTTGACAAATAGAAGGCATTTAAATACTATTGACTTAACAAATGAACAAATGAATGAATGAGCATATCTGATAAACCAATACAGTAGGTCCTTGGGTTATGTCGGAGATCCGATCCTACAGCACGACGAAACTCCATTTTCGCTGTAAGTCAGAACCCACCTACATAAGCACCGACATCACTCACATGGAGCACAAACACAGCAGCAATGAAGTGAAACAGTAAAAAGAAAAAATTAAAAGAAGGATAATTCCTGACCTTCACTTGTGGTACACCACCCTGTACTACGGTCTACTAAAATCATGGAGATGACCGAATCAGGCTACTCACAGCGTTTTGGTGTCAGTACCCAGAGCCTTTCAACTGGCCCCTCTTGTTTGGTCTTTGTTCACTCCCTTTGCTGAGTAAGAAGTAATGACAAATACAGTATGGGCTTGTGAAACTTTTACCCAGGAATGAGTCCCTTGAACACCTCAACACTAAATGAAATAAGAGTCTAACCTGTAAGTCTGGCCCAGACCCTACCATATGAGAACCTTTCCTGAAACCACCTGACCTCCATGTTTTATTCACACGCTAATTTTTCTTATCTTTAAAATTCACAAAATAATGCTTTATATAATATCAATTTTATACAAATGTGCAAATATTACTCTAAAAAATTAAAAGTTAGTGAGATTAAAAAGCAAAAACTTAATGAGTACTGAAAAGCATAGTCATATTTCTCATAGTTTTGTAGTATCTAAAGTATAAACTAAAAGGGAACAAGTAAGGCAGTTCCTTCATTGACATAATTTATTCATTCTTTTAGTCCATATTTTTCCATCTCAGAAACCTATTCTACATCCTCTCTTCAAATCTATCATCTTCCCAAGTTTCCCTTCACACTCTCTCTGATCCTCATTCCATTCTACCAACTCTGGCTAACTCAGCTTCCCTATTCTCATAGCCAGATATCTAACACTATCTCAACTATAACATTTAAAATTAGAAAAGAACAGAACTCAGAATTTTTCATGATCACTACTACTTAGTTTGTAATAATATCTGTGGGGTAATCATGAGAAAGAAAGTAATATAATAATGTTATTCTATTCCAAAATCCACTACAAATTTATTATTTCAACAAACACTTAAAAGTGAACAATTTAGGGAGGTTTATATAATATCACTGTAAATCTGGAAATGAAAAATAAACAGATAACTGAAAAAGAAAAGGATTAGAGAAGAGTTCTATATCCTTTAATAAACTTAATTCTTCATAGAATCAAGGTCTCAAAAAAGCCATATCCAAGATCCTTGTAAGCTCTTCAACTTAACACTAAAATCTGATTGATACATAAAAAATAAACACTTTTTATTTAAGTATTAAAGTGAATATATGTAAGGTGTTGAAAGACTGACAAATAGGGATAAATTCCAAGATGTTTTACTTCATAGAATAAGAGATATCAATGTCAGTTTTGAGTAAAACAAATAAAAAGCTATTAACCCAAACTTACTATTTCATTTTAACAGCTTCTAATTTAATAAACAGTTATGAGTGAATTTTGTCCTCCAAATGGACAGAGCTAGAGTAACTGTTTCAATAATATCAATTACAGAAAAAATAAATCCCAGGTCCTGTAGGCACAGACACTATAACATACACATACACCTTAATATTGACCAAATCCGCATTCTATACTGAAAAAGAGCTAACCAATAGTAAATCATTCAGTAGTCTTCAAATTTTAAATTCATATTTATAAGTAAAATTGAATGTAGAACTTTTCTAAAGAATTCTGCAAACTTTCCTTTACTGAGATACTAAGCTTTGATAGCGCTATTTATTTTGTGTGTCTAAGATTTGTTACATAAGTAAATAAAAATAGGAATAGAAAACACAGTAAAAAATTGAGATAACTATTTTGGTTTACTCCTTCTTCGTTCTGTATTATATTCACCTCTTTTTTCCACACAAGAAAAACCTCCAAGAATGAAATTAGTTTGAACACTGCCACAGAATCACTGAGTTAACTCTGCTTAAGATTTGGTTAATGTTCTTGGAAATATCAACTTACCCACGTTTGATGTTGTGTAATTCCTTGTCCTTGCCTTTATCCTTCTCCTTTTCTCTTTTCTCCTTATCTCTGCCTTTACGTCGTTCTCTGTCCCGAGATCGACTACGGGTTCTTCTGTGACTGGACCTTTCACTGCTTCGACTATGGGAACGTGGACGAGGTCTTGACCTGGACCTACAGAGAATAGATATTAAATACATTTAGTGCATATCTTATATTACGAAAAGAAAATATCCTTTAAAATTATCTAAAAGAAAAGGACTTAGTTTAATTCTGTGAAACAAGCATCTGAGTATGATTATTTATAAATAAGCACTCTCAGTTAAAATGATACATGAGGGATATATTTGTTGTCAACTTTACAGGAAATTAAAGTTTAGTCAAAAAGTGTTTGCAAATAAAAGTTTTAAAAATTCAAATCAAGTCTTGATTACTCAAATCTCCTCAGATAATATAACATATCTAAATATATCTAATCTAGTATCCAAGGATAGAGTCTTCCCTATGCCTACAATCTCTGCTTCTTAATAAAGTCAACCTTATTTATTATTTCTAATCGTTACAATACAACTGCTTGTACTCTAATCTAGCCATTCTTTGTATTAAATGAATAACAGTATTTGGTAGGATATACGGTGTCCTTTTAAAAAGTAAAAAAATTCAAAAAAATAATAAAAGTAAAAAAAATAAAAAGTAAAAAAATTCAGGTGCTGCCTCACAGTAGTGGTAAAAAAGCCTGTACCAGACTGATGATCTTACAGATAACTATAAAAATGAGCTATTTCAAGGTATTGGACAGTGACCAAAAGGAGACAGATTCTATAGAGGGCCAAAACTTGGAAAACAAAAACAGCGATGAGAAAATTTCCCATTTTATCTGCTTCTTTTCTGAAGACAAGCCCAAGTCTATGCCATGCAGGACAGCTATAACGCCAACAACAACAAAACTCCTGGCCTGAAAAACTAGAAGAAAGGTGCAGGGCAACCACCGTAAAAGGAAAACAAAAGGGTAATTTTGGAAAGCTGTCAGAGGAGGTAGCTAAAATTCTGTATGTAAACTCTATTCAAATCTCTGGCTGAACCCTACATTGTGCGTACTCCAAACAGCCAAAGATAAAATAAAATTGAACTAAAATTTCAACTGCCCTCCTAGAGACAAGATTTTTTCAATTTTAATTTAGCTAAGTTAATTTTCTGCTAAAACAAACAAGAAAAAAAATCAATAATCTTCAGAGGAATATAATAGAATCCAGAGTATTCAAAACATGAAATTCACCATATCCAGAATTAAATCCAAAATTACTAACTATATGACAAAACATTAAAAGTTGGACCCATTATCAAGAAAATAGTCAATAGAGACCAACCCTGAGATGAACTAGATGTTGAAAATAGCAAGCAAAGATTTTAAAGTAGTAAAAATAATCATGCGTGTAATGAATATAAAGCTAAAAAACATAGTTCTATAACTAAAAACATACACTATCTAAAATTATAAGTATGCTCAATGAGTTTTAAAGCACATTGGTAACAACAAAGAATATAATCTATGCACTTAAAAAATAAATCAATTGAAATTATCCAATCTGAAGAACTAAGAGGAAATTGCTAATAAGAAAAGAAAAACAGATCCTCTGGAATCTGTGTGATAATATTTTTAATGTGTCAAACATGTTTATTTAAACCCAGAAATAGAGAAAATAATGAGAAAGAAAGCAAAATTTTTAATTAGTGGTCAAAATTTCCCCAAATTTAGTGAAAGACAATTGTATAGATTCTATGAGTTCAGTTAACTACAATATAAATATGAAGACCAAGACTAGTAAAACCATAGTCAAACTGATAAATCAAAAAGTAAAGAGAAATCTTAAAAGTATTCAGGGAAAAATCCCCAAACACATTGCATTTTGAAGAGATGGAGATTTTCACAACTACTTCAGTGATGATTCCATCGATTCAACAGATGATGCCTAAAAGGAAAACTTTTCCATCAAATTTATTTTAAATTCTAAAAACAAAACTCAAAGAGCATCTTTAAAAAAAATAAATAATCTTTAATATAGCCACTTTTCTTATAAAAAAACAAAACAAAAACCCTACTGTTGGACAAAATGTGCAACCATTTATGGATTATAGATGAAATAGATTATAGTGAAATCACATTTTTAGTGTACCTTAAAAATGAAGTACATCTTCTATTAATATACCTAAAGTTATAGAAGTGTTGTGTTAAAAAAATAACTCTTCATATAATGGTGTCCTCAAGCAAATTATTTCCTCTCCGGGCATCTGTTTCCTTGTCTACAAAAAGGAGATAGTACTGACTGAACTGTGAGATAGCAGACAAGTGATTTTGGAAGGAAGCAGCCACAGAGAGAGAAGTTACTGAGGACTGTGCTAACCTGAATCAATGAGTAAAATCTGAATCAGGAGCATATGAAATATGTTTCCCTCATACCATAGCTAATCTAGTAATGAGCAACATTCTGACTTTCACAGACTTTTAAAATCATAAGGTTGGCACAAAGACTGCTTGTTTCAATTTTCAATATCGTTTTTCTTTTATATATGAAGGTAAATACTAATAATCCATGTCTTCTCTACAGGAAAACCACCAGCAACCAAATATATGATCTTCACTACTTTATTATTAACAGGAAAATGGTATCACCTATTATCCAAGCCTTTGGAGAATAAAATGGCATTTTTTTTTCTTTTTTTTTAGTTAAATAGGGCACTGAAACGTAAGAAAAACAGGCCTAATCTGGCACTGTCTCACAGACATATGATCACTCTATCACCATCATAGCAAAACTTGACATTGCATTAGAGGCCTTCCTCCCTATAGCAACACTTTCCCAATCTTTATTCTTCTCAACTTACCCAATTCATTAAATAATAAATTATCCCCAAACTGATCTTACGGTTTTCCCTAACACAGATTCCACTGTAGAAAGCAAATGCTTGCCATTCTCCAAAAACACCTTGCTCATTATTCACTATATATCTTCATACAAGTAACCCATGTATGATATTCTCAAATATTCTCCTTAAAATGTTGCTGGTGTGGCTCAATAAACTATGATAGCAATGGCAGATTTATAAGTTAGGTCATCTACAATATAAAAGAAGTAAAAAGTTTTATACCTTAAAAAAAGTAATGTTTTAAAATATCACTATCCTGATGTGTTAATGTTTATTATTTTAATCCTGATATTGTAGGCCTCTTAATCTTACTTATAGGCTACAAGAAAAAAAGAATACATGGGGGGGGGGGGGAATAAAAGCATGTCCGGCTGGTATGGTTCTGTGATTGAGTGTCAACCCATGAACCAGGAGGTCAAGGTTTGATTCCAGGTCAGAGCACAGGCCCAGGTTGCAGCTTGATCCCCAATATGGGGTTTGCAGGAGGCAGCCAATTGATGATTCTCTCTCATCATTGATGTTTCTATCTCGTTCTCCCTCTCTCTTCCTCTATGAATCAATAAAAATGTATTTTTTTAAAAATAATGGGCAAAACAACATTATTAAAGGCTGTTATAAAGGACTGTGAAATCACAGATTAAAATGAATTAAGCTGCTGATCTGTTAGTTGTCATGAGAATTACTTTACACAACTTTGAATAAAACTCATGTCTTATACATATGAACAACCCCATTTACTTTAAATCACTTTAATTATTATATTTGAAGGCTCTCCATTAAGAAGTAACAGATCAGAATAACAAGATTCCTATCCTGAACAGACAAAGACAAAAAAAAAAAAAAAAAAAAAAAGTCAAAGAAACTATATTAAACTTTAAGATGTCTATTTGTTCCTCATTTCTCAAATACATATTTTTCTGATAAATCACTCTAGAAGTCTCTAGAGTGCCAAAGCCAATATGGAGATATATTGTAAGCAAAGAAACGTTTGATAAAAAATGTGGCACTCTAGAACACACAATATATAAGCAATAAATGGACAGCAGTATGTCTTATTATACCAGATAAATGCCTTCAATATCTACAAAATAGGAAGAATCACCATAACACTCTTACATAAAATGAATTACTGCCCTCAAGAACCAATTTGTCAAGTTTCTTAATTGGCTAATAAGTTCTAAACACATGGAATCAAAACAAATATCCTAATATATTAGTTTTCAAAAAACTACAATACTTCTTCAAATAATCTCCTAAGTAGAGCTCTACAAAAGAAGGCTCTATTTGCTATAAAATAAAACTGTCATTAAAATTAAATTTAAAAATTACACATGGAATAAACTAACATGATTACATATCAGGTTGGCATTTTGAACATGAACATCTACTTTCATCCCCAATCAAAATCCAACTAAAACCATAACAAGGAATTTTTTTTAAAAAAAGGACCTATACTCTAGGAAAGAGATATACAATACTTGACAAAGTTAAATGTCCACTGATAGCATGGTGGTAAAAGAAAACTAGAAAATAAGGTAGTAAAGCTCAGGGCTCTATAAAAACAGATGGCATCAAAGAATTTAAAAATAGATCTAGCTTTTCCCATAAAGTTTTCCATTTATTAAAGAAACTCTACCTCACTGTATTAATAATAACACAGCATCATTCAAAACAACTTATAAGTCACCCAAAACCTTCAGTCTGTTACTCCTGATCCAGGAAAATGCTTCACATTATCATGAACAACAAAATAATCCAACATCAATAGAAAACAACTATAATAAGCCAAAACCGGTTTGGCTTGGTGGATAGAGCATCGGCCTGTGGACTGAGGGGTCCCAAGTTCGATTCCAGTTGGGGGCGTGTACCTTGGTTCCAGGCACATCCCCAGTTGGGGGTGTGCAAGAGGTAGCTGATTGATGATTCTCTCTCATTGATGTTTCTAACTCTCTGTCCCTCTCTCTTACTCTCTGTAAAAATTCAATAAAATATATTTAAAAAAAGAAAAAAGAAAACAACTATAATAAAAACAATAACAAAGAATCAAAATTTTCAGGTGATATATATGCCCCACAAAAAAAATCTATAAAACAGAGGAGACTGTAACACAATAATCCAACATTAAATATAGCATACTAGAGGCCTGGGGGTGAGGGGATGTGTCCCTCAGTCCAGCCTACACCCTTTCCAATCTGGGACCCCACCGGAATCGAGCCTAAACAGGCAGTGAGATATTCCTCTCACAATCCAAGACTGCTGGCTCCCAACTGCTCACCTGCTTGCCTGCATGATTGCCCCTAACCACTTCTGCCTGCCAGCCTGATCATCCCCTAACCACTCTCCTTTCAGGCTGATTGATGCTTAACTGATACCCTATCAGACCGATTGTGCCTAACTGCCCTCCCCTACCGGCCAGGTCACCCCTAACTGCCCTCCCCTGCCAACCTGGTCTCCTCCAACTGCCCTCCCTTGCCGGCCTTGTCCCTCCCAACTGTCCTCCACTACAGGCCTGATTGCTCCCAATTGCCCTCCCCTGCAGTCCTGGTTGCCCCTAACTGCCCTCCCCTGATGGCCCAGCATCCCTAACTGCCCTCCCCTGCCAGCCTGATTGCCCCTAATTGCTCTCCCCTGTTGGCCTAGTTGACCCTAACTGCCCTCCCCTGCTGGCCTGGTTGCCTCCAACTGCCCTCCCCTGCCAGCCATCTTGTGTCCACATGGAGGTGGCCATCTTTGACCACATGGGGGCAGCCATATTGTGTGTTAACGTGATGGTCAATTTGCATATTATCTCTTTATTATATAGGATAATAAGATATACAAATGTTAGTAATAAAAGATTCAAGAAAAATAAACTTTTAACAAACTAGTAGAAAGGATCAGAAAAAATAATTTTAAAAAAGAGGCAGTAAATGAGCATTCAACCTGAGACTCCAAAAGCAGAAAAAATAATATTTCAATCGTAATCCAAGAACACTTTTGGAACTAAAAGAATCATTACATGTAGAAAGCTTACACTGTGTAAATGGAGACATGGATTTACCATAGTTAACTCTACGGAATATAATGATGAAGTTAATCCACATAAATGATAATGGGAGAATGAATACTCTGATCAAATCACCAACAAAGAAAGTCAAGTTGGCATCAATCTTCTAAATTACAAGATATACAGCAAAACAATGGTTTTCATTTTCCTTGAAGAGCCCAAAGGAGGGGAAAGGTGTTCACAGGTACATTTAATCAGCTACCTTTCAGGTATCAAAGCTAGAGGAAACGAAAGTAATAGAAGTACTACTTTATGTTAGACTCCAACAAGTCAAGGACATGCTACAATTTCTAGGGTAAGCACATAAAGTAATATTAAAAGAATGTTTAACAACCTAACAGAAAAGAAAATGAACTATAATTAACTGAAAAAGGAAGTAGAAAAAAGATGAATTGGACAAATAGAAAACAAAGAATAAGGTGGAAAATTTAAACCCAAATATAACCAATAAACATAAATAGACTAAATAATACAATTAAAATAAAAAGACTGTCAGATTAAAAATAATCAAACTATACATAGCTTTCAGTATGAACATGTTAAATATTAAAACTAAGTTTTAAAACAAAAAAACACGAAAAGATGTGCAAACACTAACAAAAAGAAAGATGGTGAATTTATGTCAATATCAGACAAAGCAAACTTCAAAGTAGGAAATATTTCTAGAAATAGAGACATTTCATGATGATAAGGTCACTCTAAAAAGAATATATGGTAATTCTTAATTTGAATAACAACAGAGCCTTAAAATATATAAAGTAGAAGCTGACAGAACTTAAAGTTAAACAGACAAATAACTATCAGGATTTGTCTGTGAGCTCTCTAAGTAACTGATAAAATGTATCCAGTTTTAAGATAAGGAAAAAAACATATAAATATCTGAACAAGTGGTTATATTCACCTACTTAACTGGATCCCCAAACTGTGTAATATTTATTTTTATCAATTGTATCTGTAATAATTCCTTATGATGGGCCATAAAACTAATCCCAACACATTTCAAAGATGAAAGGTATTCAGATAATGTTCTCCAACTATAGTGGAATTAAGCAAGAAAGAAATAAACAAAAGACAATTAGAAAAGTTTCTAAATGTTTGAAAATTAAGTAATATATTTCAATATAACACATGGGAAAGATGAACTCACAATGGATATTTTAAATTTTGAACTGAATGAAAACTATCATACGGAACATCAAAACGTGTAGTCTATAGCTAAAGCAAAGCAAAGGGGGAATTTATAGCATTAAATACATACATTAAAAAAGAATAAAGCTAACAAAAACTAAGCATTCATCTCAAGGAGTTAGAAAAAAAAAGGAACAGAAAATTATACTCATAAAAGGTAAAGGGAAAGAAATAAAGGGGTGGGGGGAAGCAAAAACTAATGAATCATAAGATTAAGAAAAAGTTGATTCTTTGAAAATAGTAATGAGGTTGATAAACCCTTGGTGAAAATGGCAAGGAAAAATAGAGAAATCACAGATAAAATAATCAGTACTGTTTATTAACTTGCTGAGTTAAGGACACAAACAGATCCTCAAGGAGGCCAAGGTGGCTATGGATTAGACCAAAGAAAAAGGAGTTGGACAGAGAGAGGGATCTAGAAATCTCCAGTGGACTCCCCTAGATCTTCTGACAAGTTCCATCTATAAATATGTATGTGTGGTGAAATTCCATGGGACCAAGAACATACACTGGAAAGCAATAGGAATCTTGAATATCATACAAGAGAAATAATATTACACTAGCCAGAGTGAGCTACCCTGTACACTAGGCATTACCGTATTTTTCGGACAATAAGACGCACTTTTTCCCCCCAGAAGTGGGGGGGAAAAGTCCCTGCATCCTATGGTCCAAATATAGCCTACACATATACTTTTAAAAAAAAGTTTTTTTACTTGCCCGGCTCTGTGTGGTCTCTGTGTGCTTGCCCAGCTCTAAAATGGTTCTAAATGCTGCTGTTTACTTTACAGGGTTGATTACATGTGTTTATGACTGTGATGTTGGGTTTTAATGCACATAAAATATTTTAGGACACTATTTGTTTCAGAATCTTTTTTCTTCATTTCCCTTCTCTAAAAACTGGTGCGTCTTATGGTCCAGAGTGTCTTATGGTCTGAAAAATACGGTATATACAGTCAAGTATTGGTCCTGGAGCTAAATTAGCAACGGAGGAAAGTAAAGGTTCATTTTCTTCAAAGCAAAAACCAAACTACCCAAAAAATACATCCGAGCAAAGTTTAAAATATGCTTTGAAATTGGCAAAACACTACCTGATGAAGTTAAATCATGGCTACATGAAGGTTTGTTATACTACCCTGTTTTAATGGGGGCTTAATATTTTCCATTTGGAGGCTTTAAAAAAATTATTTGAAACCTCATGTATAAATAAGTCTGTTATCTGAAACTTACCATAAAAATCAATGGTTTCTCAATCCAATCCATATAAACTAATTGACAGAAAGTACCTGAAACATTATACCAAAAGACTTCCAAATACAACCAACAACAACAATGCTATTTCTTTGGGGGGAACACGCACTTTGAATTTTAAGTAAGATAAATTGAGGGGGCTAATATCCTTCAGCTTTGGCCACTGATTGACCCTACATCTGCCTTAGAGAAATCTGTCTAGATCAATATAGTTGCCACATGTTCTACAGGACCAAGGTCAACTGTCCTCACTAGGGGCAGAGGATCAAGTTGCTGTGGACAATATTTGTAAACAGGATTGCTTACATATTCCTGGCATAGTAATTCTTTACCTATAGCGCCCCCTGAAATATTTATCAAAATTCCTGATATATTTAGTTGGACTTATCACTCACATCAAGTTTTACAACTTAGTTATCAAAATTCAAAGCTGGTAAATAAAAATCAAAACCAATCTCCCATTTACCATAACAGTTAATGCTGTAATATATGTACACATAATAATATGCTTGCTTAGTATATCTATTATTCAGCAATATCACAGGGCATAACATTTAACCCTATTATTACAAAGGATGTTCTAAATGCTAAGAAGCGTGTTAGCTGTATTCCTCTATTTTATCTCTTTTAATTCTCTGGAGTACTTAAACATATAATTGCTATGTCATCTCCTTTTGGTAGTTTGAGGAATTTTTTTTCTTCTTGTTTTGGGATGAGGCGGGGTTGAGGTGTTTTTTGGGTTAGTTTGGTTTTTGCTTTGAAGAAAATGAACTTTGAGAAGTTCAGAGGTCACAGAACCAATGTGTGATAGAGCTGAAATTTGAACCCAGGTTTGTCCACATCCTTTCAACTATAGCACATTGTCGATAAGATCTGGTTACAGTATCATTTTCAATTAAAATATATAAAATAGAAAATAAATACCTACATATACTCATTTCTGAAATATTACCAAAAACTTGACTCCACCTTATTACAGGTAGATCCAACCAGTTAAATATCTTGGAATTCTCATCATGTCAATATTCAAATATTCCCAATCAACATGTCCAGTACCCCCATTTCTAAAATATTAAGGGTAGAATCGGATAGAGGAAAAAAGCAAAAGAAAAATGCAGAATGCCAGTGCCTCCCTTCTAAAAAAGCATATAACCCACCCACTATGCCAAAGGTTAAGTCATTTAGTCAAGTTCAAAGATCTTCAAAGACTTCTTAGATCCAGATAAGCCCATATGTTACCAAAATTCTGCGAAAAAGCCATTACTTTCCAATCTGCTTCTCATGTTTAAGATACAGAACACACAGATGCCTGGCATCACTCATCAGTCTTCCTAAATTTTCACACCAGATAATCAAGGTCTACCGATAACTTTCCTATCTCAAAATCCTAGAAATGTCTTTATTCTATCCGGGACTAACTCACTTGTTAAATCTAAAAGTACCCATAAAAGACGATACAGTTACTGTACAATAAGTGTTAATTTGCTAATTTCTTCACAGGTAATCAATTAAAATGTAAAATATTGGATAAAATTAGTTGCACTAAATTTAACAGCTGCTCCATAAGCATAATTAGTTTCACAAGGGCCATATGTATTCTGAACAGAGACATAGTTGAAACAAATAGACAGATTTTAAGCAAGTTTGAGCAAAATCTGCATTTAATTAGCAGGTGGGCACTACAACTGCATAACGTTTTATACATTTATATTTATGAAGTGACAGAAGATCTAAAGGCTTTTTAAAATGGCGTTTATTGTTTGAATGGGAACTGTTTTGCTGCATGCTAAAGTGATTTAAATCCTTATAGCTCTGCTTTGAAAAAAATCATAAATGGTGAAAGAAAACATGTGGAAAACTGTAAAACTAGAAAGAATTTGCGACAAAAAACAGATACACATACCATAACTAAAAGGAAACTACACTTAATTAAATGTACACTACATCTGGAATATCAGCCTAATAAAATGTGAAACTATTAATTTTCATTGTTCTAAAGGAAATGAGGTCAGTGTCATTTAATAATTCCTCCAATTACATTGGACTAACTCATTGGACTATATGTTCTGGATACCATCTAATCTTAAAATGCCATATACTTTACAATATCCTTAAGTTAAACTTTTTAAATAAAGGCATTTAAATTACAAAGAAGTAAAAGAATAAAATCGCAAATGGAATTCTTTAGCAGCTGGTAGCTACTGGCATATTTAAACCTTACAATTTTTAGATGAGATTTTTCATGAATGCCCAAAGTAAGTATAAGATCACACTTGTTAGTTCTTATTAGCACTAAAATCATCACTTTAAATATAGAAATTAATACGTAATTTAAAAAGTTAAAATGAAGTTTACCTGGCCAATAATTTCATTAGTAGACTATATTTTAAATATATAAAGAATAAGTTAGTTTTTCAAAGGCATCATATCTTTAAGAAGTCTTTAATTGAGCAATAATATTTGTAAGCTAAATTTTACAAAATAAACTAGAACAATGAGGCAAATTCCTGCATTTTTTTTGTGTGTGTGGGAGAATTAGAGAGGAGAATGCTTGTAAACCAAGAGAACAAGTACCTTAAAATTTTACTATTTCTTCACCTACCTAAGTAGTGTACTTAGGGATCAAAGACACTAAACTTAAATTTTTCTTTAAGTAGCCGAAACCGGTTTGGGTCAGTGAATAGAACGTCAGCCTGCAGACTGAAAGGTCCCAGGTTCGATTCCAGTCAAGGGCATGTACCTTGGTTGCGGGCACATCGCCAGTAGGAGGTGTGCAAGCAGCAGCTGATGGATGATTCTCTCTCATCGATGTTTCTAACTCTCTATCCCTCTCTGTAAAAAGTCAATAAAATATATTTTTTTTTAAAAATTTTCTTTAAGTAATAAGGTCAAAATGCACAGATAAATTTAAGTTAAACATACACTTTCATTTTTGATATCCTAATTTCAGAAATATAAAAACATCAACTTCATATCTTCTCTAACTTGTAAAACAAATCTATATGTGAAAAATGTTAAGATTTCATGGAATCCTTGTATCAAAAAATGTTTTAAACTACAAATATGATTTTAAAATCCAACTCTCATAACTTTATTGTTTTAACATTAATAATAATTATTTCATATTCAAAAATAAAAGTGAAACTACAAATTACTCTCCCCCAAAGTAATTAAAAGGTTTTGTATTGTTTTTTTGTTTCTGTTTTTTAATTAAAATGCTCCTTTAAAGGATTACTTCCTTAGCCCTGGTTGGTATGGGTCAGTTGGTTGAGTATCATCCCATGCACCAAAAGATGGCCAGTTCAATTCCTGCTCAGGGCACATGCCCAGGGTGGGGGCTCAATCCCCAGTCTGGAGTGTGTAGAAAGCAGCCAATCCATGTTTCCCAATCACATCAATGTTTCTCTCTCTCCTTCTCCCTTCTTCTTTCTCTAAAATCAATAAAAAACACTTTCTTAAAAGATTACTTCCTTAATTCACAATAGATCAAAACTACAAGGAACAAAAATCCTAACATCCATTAATTATATGGAAAAAACACTTAAACACTAGTCATTCTCAAGTTATTTACCAAAAACTTTGTTTAATTTGTTTTAAAAAGCCTTAACTAACTTGCTGCAAAATTTTATTCAATGCAACTAACTTAAGTGGACAGACTGATAGTTTAAAAACCAGACTGCATTATGCTGCCTTTAAGTTAGATTTTCAATCCCCTGGTTTTTGCTGCTCTTCCAAATCTGTGAACAAGTTCTGAATTGCTTATGTCAATATTTTAAGTGCCCAACAAAGGCTTTAATGGTAATAAAAGAATCAGAGAAAGCTAGAAGCCTGGGGCATGAAACTTATCTGAATGGTCACCATATTTTATAAATGAAAACCAGAATCAGGTGCACTCAGCATTATTGTATACAGTACTGTGCTGATCTGTATACAAGAGAGAATACTTGAAATAAAAGCGTATGTTAGTTTATTTCCTGAGTTGGTGTAATTCAAAAATAATCCTAGTGTGTGTTTTCCCCCATATAACATGTATCAAGAAGTAGAATAGATTTTAAAAAGAGAGAGTCTGTTTCTTTAAGGTCTTATTCCAAAATACAAGTGGAAACAAAAGCCAGGTAGAACTAAGAACATCTTATAATTGAAAATTCAAAAATCATACTTCTCCCTGGTTTTCCCCCTAGATCTTTACCCTGCATGTTGCCAGAGTGATTTGAAGGTATTCCAAAATCAAGTTCAAGAGACAGTGTAAATAATTGATAAGTAGTATATACTATCAGCAAGTAAAGAAAGTAAACCTAAAAATAGGACCCCCACCTCAAAAGCACCGAGAGTGTGTGGATTTTTATAAGCATTAAAACCAAAAAGAAATCTTTAAGGCTCATATTCAAACTTATAAAATATCCTTTTACTTTTTACTTATCAAATAGCTCCGTTTTCCCCAAAGCTTTTTCATTAAAATAAATGGCTTTTATCCTAGATACTAAAAGCCTAACATGCTAAGTGTTCGGTCGTCCATTCAACCAATCAAAGCATAATATGCTAACAATATGCTAAGGCTGCTCAACCGCTCACTATGAAATGCACTGACCACCAGGGGGCACTGACCAGACAGTTGGCTGCTTGACCAATCGCTATGATGTGCATTGACCACCAGGGGGCAGTAGATTAGCTTGCTGGTGGGGGTCTGGCTGATCAGGACTGAGTGAAATAGGCTGGACACACCCTGGAGCCCTCCCGTAGTCCCTACTCAGCTGGCCAACCACCTACTGGTGGGGTCCCTCAGCCTGGCCTGCACCCTCTTGCAATCCAGGACCCCTCGGGGGATATTGGAGTGTTTTGGCCAGATCCTGCAGGCCAGGTAGAGGGACCCCACTGGTGCAGGAATTTGTGCACTGGGCCTCTAGTATATAATAATGTCCATTTTAAGCTGATAATTTCCTATTTTAACAAGACAAGCAAAAACATAACTTCCTAACTAAATCAATATTACAATGAATGCCCATAAGTTTACTGGTGCTTCCAGCATATTGGTGAAATCGGAGATAGTGGGCTAAACGGAAAGGAAGACAAAACAGGCTTGGCGCCAAACTTGTTAACAAGTATTTTTTAAATCCTCATATTATTTCCCAGAGCTTTCTTTATAAATAATTAAGTAGAAAGCTATTTTCTCATTAAATTACTTACATTCATCTGCATTAATACAGATTAAAGTAGAGAAAATATTAAAACTGGAAGCAGTGAAAAATGATAGCTGATAAAGAAGAGAATACAAAACAAACAAAATTAGACACTGGAAACTATCAAGGATAGTATGGGATCATATAGCCTACTATTCAAAGATGTACTTTATAGCATTACTATACAGCTCAGTATACTATAATACACCATAAGTGATATTCATAAAGGTCTCATTAACAAAAACAATACAACCAGATTTAAACTTCCTTTAAAAAAAACTGTTACTCTTGTTAAAGCTGAAATATCTATTCTTAAGAGAGGAATAATAGTATTTATAACATATTAAGTCAGAGAAGAAGGAAATTCTAATTATTATTTGAACCATTCTTTCCTTGAACACAAAGCACTCAAAGCTTTAAAATAAAAATGGTTTCAAAAAAAAAAAAACCCCAAGTAGTTTCCACTAAGCCTTAGCCTACAACATTAACTCTGGGAATTTAAGGAAACCTAAGGCTGCCTTAAGTGAGTAAGCCTAAATTCAGAATACCAAGAAAAACGGTGTTCTGAAGGGATTTAAAACAAAGTTTGTAATCTCAGGCTTTCAGACAAGCCAATAATGAACCCCAGGTGGGGAGTTTCCCCAGCACCCAAAGAGAAGGTATATAAAAAAATTAGCTTTTGTTCATAAGTGTCAGTTTTATGTTTGATATAATAATTTGTGATTAACTTACAAAATCCAGATGACAGAAACACACCAGACAACTTACTGTCTACCCTTGCCCTGGCTCTTCCCACTGTGTTAACACTGTTCCCTAGTCATCTCAGACTGCTTCACCGCTTCCAAATCTGTCCAAATATCGCCTTTTCATTAAGCTCTATCACAACCATTATGTCACATACTGAAGATTGACCTCTCTCCTTGCCTCCACAAGTCCCAATACCCCACACCTTCTACTGTTTTTTTTTAATTTTTCAACTGCATTGAATCTAAAGTCTATTCAACCGACTTATTTTTATGTTTTTTGTTTATTGACTACCTCTTCGCTAGAATGTAAGCTCTACAAAGGCAATTTCTTGTAACTGACATATCCAAAACTGTGCCTGTCATATAGAAGTCTCTCAAATATTTGTTAAAAAATGAATATATTACTTTCCCAATTTTTTCATCTTCTAATCTTAATCCTGCATGATTATTTAATACTTTTCTTAATAAATTCACTTAAATATTTAACTTATTTTTTTCAGATATCTAAATTATCTTAATAAATATTTGAAATGAATGACATTTTCTCTTCTTCCTAATAAAATAGCATATATACCTAACAAATAAGTTATAACACCATACCTTCTTTTTGGTTCAAATTTACATTGTCTTATATCTCTTACAATATGATAACAACACCTAAGGAATCTTAAAAGAAAATTTCAATAAAGTGAAATCTTTTATAATTAGTTTTCAACAAAATGAATTAATTTATTCCCAATTTCATGCAAAATTATCAGTAAAAACAACAAATAATTCCATTAGAAAAATTAATAAAAAACTTTAACAAAATTTTACCAAAAAGGATACACAGATAACAAATAAGCATGTGAAAAGATATTCAACATCATTAGCCATTAGGGAAATGAAAGTTAGAACAATAATGAAATATCACTATGCACCTTTCAGAAGGGTTAAAATTTTTTTTTAAATATAAGCAACGTTGTTCTAGCCAGTTTGGCTCAGTGGATAGAGCGTCAGCCTGCGGACAGAAGGGTCCCGGGTTCAATTCCTGTCAAGGGCATATACATTGGTTGCAGGCTCAATCTCTGGCCTTGGTTGGGGAAAGGGGAAGGCAAACAATAGATGTCTCTCTCACATGATGTTTCTCTCTGTGTGTCTCTCCCCATCCCTTCCACTCTCTCTAAAAATCCATGGAAAAATATTGTCAGCTAATGATTAACAAAATACAAACAAAAACACACACAGAAATAGCAGCAACATCAAATGCCAGTGAGGATACAGAGAAGAAATTGGGTGGCTAATATAGTACTAGTTGGAATGTAAAATGGTACAGTCATTTTGAAAAAAAGTTTGGCAATTTCTTACAAAACTAAACATACAACTACTATATAAACCCAGCAATTGTACTCTGGGGACTATCCCAGAGAAATGAAAAGTTATGTTCACATACATACACAAAAACCTATACATGAATTATCATATCAGCTTTTTCTTGTCAAAACCTGAAAATAACTACTCAGAAACAAAAACACCAAATTACTGATACGTGCAACAATTTGGATAAATCTCTACTTGCAGATATTAAATTTAAAAAACTCTAAAGGAAAAATATAAAATTAATTCAAACCATACAAAAATAGTTCAGTCCTAGTCAGTCTGGCTCAGTGGTTAGAGTGTTGGCTTGAGGACTGCAGGGCTGCAGGTTTATTTCCTGTCAAGGGCATGTACCTTGGTTGCAGGCTTGACCCCTGGTCCTGGTTGGGGCACATGCAGAAGGCAACCAATAGATGTGTCTCTCTCAGATTGATGTTTCTCTCTCTCTCTTTGTCTTTCCCCCTCCCTTCCACTCTTTAAAAATCAATGGAAAAATATCCTTGGGTGAGGATTAATAAAAAAAAATATTCTTTTAAAACATTTCAGCAAGGGAATAATATTTAGAAAATAAATAAGAAAAAAGTCAGTAAAACAAAGTTAATGGTATGAGAAACTTTTTATTGAATGTATTGAGGTGACTGACATTGGTTAATAAAATTATAGAGGTTTCAGATATACGATTCTGTAGATTGTATATTCACCACCCCAAATCAAGTCTCCTTCCATCACCATTTATCCCTGAATCCTTGGTGACATTGCTCAAGAAAAATAGAGAGACGTCTCAAATAACTACTATCAGAAATAGGGATCATCACAACAGTGTCTTTAAAAAAAAATATATATATATATATATATATATATATATATATATATATATATATATATTTATATATTTATATATTTATATATATATAATATTTTATTGATTTTTTTATAGAGAGGAAGGTATAGGTAGGGATAGAGTCAGAAATAACCATGAGAGAGAAACACTGATCAGCTGTCTCCTGCACACCTCCTACTGGTGATGTGTCTGCAACTAAGGTACATGCCCTTGACCAGAATCAAATCTGGGACCTTTCAGTCCGCAGGCTGACGCTCTATCCACTGAGACAAACTGGTTAGGGCTTAAATATATTTTTATTGATTTCAGAGAGGAAGGAAGAGGTAGAAAGAGATAGAAACATCAATGATGGGAGAGAATCACTGACTGGCTGTCTCTTGCAGGTCCCCTACTGGGGATCAAGTCTGCAACCCTGACATGTACCTTTGACCGGAATCGAACCTGAGACCATTTAGTCCGCAGGCCAACACTCTATCCACTGAGCCAAACCAGATAGAGCCACAACAGTGTCTTTGACATAAAAACTATAAGAAGGTGTTAGAAATAACTTTATGTGAATAAATTTGGAAAAATAAATAAATGAACAAACTCCTGTCAGAAAATCAGAAAATCTGATATAATTCTCTCCATATTAATATATAAAGTCAATAAATTCCCAATCAAAAGATCAGTATATATGGTTTAGAAATAGGCAAGATGCCACATCCTGGTAGCTCAGTTAATTTAAAGCTTCATCCCGATACACCAAGGTTGAGGGTTCGATCCCTTGTCAGAGCACATACAAGAATCAACCAAGAAATACATAAATAAGTGGAACAAGAAATTGATGTTTCTCTCTCTGCTCTTCTCTCACTCCCTCTCTCTCATCAATTTTTTAAATGAAATAGGCAAGAATCATCTTAAAAATTAAATGGATATACAAATAGTCAGTTAGCCAACATACTCTTATGAAAAAAAGAACTAAGTAGAATTTATCTAACATCAAGACTTAATTAAGACAGTGTAGTATTGGTATAATGATAGACAGATCAATGGAACAGAATAGAGAATTTATATCAATGGAACAGAATAGAGCACTGATTAAGTTTCATCTAACTTACTGGTCTGTGGCTCATGAGATATATTAATAAATATGTTCTCCCATTCAGTGGTGGTCTTTTTATTTGTTGATGGTTTCTTATGCCATTCAAAAATTTGTTAGTGTGAGATAGTCCCATTTATTTATATTTTCTTTTGTTTCCTTTGCTCAAGGATATATATCAGAAAAAATACTGCTATGAAAAATGCCTGAGATTTTACTGCCTACATTTTCTTCTAGAATTTTATGGTTTTGAATCTAACATAAAGTCTTTAATCCATTTTAAATTTATTCTAGTGTGCAGTGTAAGAAGATGGTCTAGTTTCATTTTTCTTTTTTTGCATATCTTGTCCAGTTTTCCCAATATCATTTATTGAATAGACTATCTTTAGCCCGTTGTATGATTTTGTCTCTTTGTCAAATATTGACTATAAAGGGCTGAGTTTATTTCTGTGCTCTCTATTATGTTCCATCGACCTATATTTCTGTTTTTATGCCAATATCATGCTGTTTTGGTTACTATGGCTTTGTAGTATAGTTTGATCTCAGGTAGTGTGATTCCTCCAACTTTGTTCTTCTTTCTCAAGATCAATGTTGCTATGTAGGGTCTTTTGTGGCTCCATATAAATTTTTGGAGTATTTGTTCTAGTTCTGTGAAATATGTCATTGGTATCTTGATAGGAATTAGATTGAATCTGTAGATTACTTTGGGGTGGTATAGACTTTTTAATGATGTTAATTCTTGTTATCCATAAACAGGGTATATGATTCTGCTTATTTTCATCTTCTTTAATTTCTTTCTTCAATGTCTTATAATATTCCAAGTATAGATCTTTTACTTTACATCCTTGGTTAAATATATTTCTAGATATTTTATTCTTTTTAATGCAATTGTGAGTGGGATTGTTTGTGTTGGTTTGTTTTGTTTTTTGTGTCTCTGATCGTTCATTATTGGTGTGTAAAAATGCAACTGATTTCTGGATATTTTGTATCCTGCTGCTTTACTGAATTCATTTATAAGTTCTAGCAGTTTTCTTATAGGATCATAAGGGTTCTCTATATATTGTACCACATTAACTGCAAATAATGACACTTCTACTTCTTCCTTTCTGATTTGGATGCCTTTTATTTCTCATTAAGTCTCTATTTTGTTTGTCTCTGCTCTAATCTTTATTACTTGCTTCCTTCTAAAGACTCTGGGCTTTTTTTGTTGTACCTTTTCGAGTTCCTTTACCTGTAAAATTAGACCGTTTATTTGAATTTTTTCTTATTTCTTGAGATAAGCCTGTAATGCTACGAATTACCCTCTTCCTGCTTTGCCTGTGTCCCACAGATTTTTGGGTTGTTGTGCTCTCATTTTCATTTGTTTCAAGATATCTTTTGATTTCTCATTGTTAATCCATTCATTATTTCATAACATGTTATTTAGCCTCCATGTCTTTGTGTGTTTTTCAGTTTTCTTCTAGTGATTGACTTTATGTTTCAGAGAATTATGGTCAGAGAAAATGTTCAAAATAATTTCAATCTTCTTACCGTAAATTTATTGAGAGTTATTTTATGTCCTAACATGTAGTCTATCCTAGAAAACATTCCATAAGCACCTGAAAAGAATATATAGGTTCTGCCAAAACCAGTTTGGCTCAGTGGATAGAGCATCGGCCTGTGGACTGAAGGTCCCAGGTTTGATTCCGGTGAAGGGCATGTACCTTGGTTGCGAGCACATCTCCGGTAGGGGGTATGCAAGAGGCAGCTGATTGGTGATTCTCTCTCATCGATGTTTCTGGCTCTCTATCCCTCTCTCTTCCTCTCTGTAAAAAATCAATAATATATATATATATATATATATATATATATATATATATATATATATATTTTTTTTTTTTTTTTTTTTTTTAAGAATATATATGTTCTGTTCCTTTGGTGTGTAAAGCTCTGCAGATATCAATGAAATCTATTTGATCTATTGTGACATTTTAGACCATGGTCTCCCTGTTGATTTTCTATTTGGAAGACCTATCCATAGATGTCAATTGGGTATTAAAATTCCCTACTTTAACTGCATTATTGTTGATCTCTCCCTTCATATCCATCAAGATTTGCTTTACATATTTAGGTGTTCCCATATAGGATGGATAAATAAATGTAGAAGGATTCTATCCACTTCTTGAACTTAACCCTTTATCATTATATAGTGCCCTTCTTTGTCTTACTATATAGCCTTGGTTTTAAAGTCTATTTTGTCAGATATAATTATTACTACCCCAGATTATTATCTTTTCAAATATCTTGTCAAGCTTGATACACTAGATAACCTTCAAGCACAGCACATCCAAAGGACTTCACATGTATAATTTCTATTTATACCACTATACATCGTTTCAAGTATATATAATGAAGTGAGATAAAATTATTAAAATGAGAATAAGGAAGAACAAAAGAAAAGAAAAATAAAACAGAAGCAGGAAAGAGGTTGGTATGCAAATTAGATCATGCAAATTAGGCCCTTACAATTTCTAGAATTGGACCAAAAATCTATTTGTCAAGCTAGCAGCTAACTCAAAAGAAGAACATAATGTTCACAGAATGAAAACAAACCAGGTTATCAAATCAAATACAACTATCCCTGACTCCGAGATCATTCTTAAAATAAACCGTCTAATGAATTTCTCAGGGCAATCTGCAACAACTTCACTAAATATAGGCTACATGCCAAAACACACTCAGTAAAATCAATTCCGGAGAAGGTCAATATGATGAGTCCGGATATAAGACTTGGGCTAAAATAAGGAATAGATTTTAAACTAAAAATGAAATATACTATATATCCTTCAATCATTACTTCATAATAATAGAGGCCTGGTGCACGAAATTCATGCACTGTAGGGGGGAGGGGAGGTGTCCCTCAGCCCAGCCTGCACCCTCTCCAATCTGGGACCCCTTGGGGGATATCTGACTGTCGGACATCCCTATTACAATCCAGGACTGCTGACTCCCAACCATTCGCCTGCCTGCCTGCCCCAAACCACTTCTGCCTGCCAGCCTAATCACCCCCTAACCACTCCCCTGCCAGCTTGTTTAGCACCTAACTGCTCCCCTGCAGGCCTGATCGCCTCCAAGTGCCCTCCCCTGCTGGCCTGATTGCCCCCAACTGGCTTCCCCTGCTGGTCCAGGTGCCCCTAACTGCCCTCCCCTGCAGGCTTGGTCCACCCCAACTGCCCTCCTTCCCCTGCAGGCCCAGTCCCCCCAATTCTCCTCCCCTGTCAGCCACCTTATGGTGGCCATCTAATGACCACATGGGTGTGACCATCTTGTGACCACAGGGAGGTAGCCATCTTGTGTGATGAAGTGGTCAATTTGCATATTGCCTCTTTATTATATAAGATTATTCTTCTTGGCAAAGTTTTTGAAAGGTTCTGCATGGCAGTGAATTTGAGTTTATATCACCTGACAAGTACCAGGTGAGAAACTATTTTATGTGGTTACTGAAGGGACAACGACATATATTATAAGAATCAACCCAAATGGAAATAGAAGTAGCACTCTCTTATGAAAAGGGATGATCCTAATAAAAAAGACTAGAGTTTGAACAAAAGGAATAAACTCCTAACCTCATTTATTAGATAAACTCAGAGAAGCCTGGGGGTAGAGCCAATTTTTCTTTCAGAATGTAATTTTTAATCTTCTCAAATATAAAAGCATTCAAAATAGAAAAATATGGCAGCAATACTTTTATTCTAGAAAAAAAAAAACTTTTTTAATGTATTCAAATGCTTACATAAGCTATACAAGAAATCTAATAAAGAACCCCAAAATAATTTTCCAGAAATGTTAACTATTTTAGTATATCCTTCAACATACAACTAATAAACTAGTAGCAGGTTGTACAGCCACGACACTAAATGTGGTAATTATCTAGTAACAAATCCTGAGACACTTGTACCAAAAATGATAATATAAATAACAAACACTGAATTTAAATGTATCATAATCAATTAATAAAATAAAATATTCTCTTATGTCCATTTTAATAAACCCTTTTGACTGTCTAATTTTCATAAATTTTACCATGAAATTTACAAAAAAACTTTTCTAAAGTTTAAAAAACATCTATAATCAAAAAGAATACAAATCAATGAGATGTTTTAATATGAATGCCAAATTACATGGAAAAATCACTCTTATTCTCTTATTGATACATTTCCATTATATCAGTTAATCTTTGTTCCATAATAAACCACTTAAATTTAGAAGCTTAGAAGAACAATTATTTATTATTGCTCATAATTCTCTAGATGAGCAAGAAATAATATGTGATCTCAGGTGGTCAGTGGGATCAGTTAGGTCACCTGATGGCTGGGGTGTGAGTAGGATGGTAGGATAATAATCAACAAACTTTTTCTTTCTTTTTTAAAAAAATATATTTTTTTGATTTTTTACAGAGAGGAAGGAAGAGGGATAGAGATCTAGAAACATCAATGAGAGAGAAACATCGATCAGCTGCCTCCTGTACATTCTCTACTGGGTATGTACCCACAACCCAGGTCCATGCCCTTGACCGGAACCAAACCTGGAACCCTTGAGTCTGCAGGACGATGTTCTCTATCCACTGAGTCAAACTGGTTAGGGCAACAAACTTTTTCTTAATGGGCTCACAGACCATGCAATCTCTATAGCAACTCCTAAACTCTGTCATTGTAGCAGGAAAGTAGTCACAGACAGCACATAAACAAATAACTCTGGCTGTGTTCCAATAAAATTGTATTGACGAAAATAGGCAGCAAGCCAGTAAAACTCTAGTGTGCTAAACCCTGGCCTAGGATGGTCTCACTCATGTATCTGTCAGTAGGTGGGTTGTTAGGTTTACTGCAACTCAGCTGGGAAGTTTCGCCTCTGCTGCAGCAGCTTATCTTCCAGCAGGCTCCAGGGTTTCGTGAAATTGTTCTACCACAGTTCCAAAACACAGCAAGAAAATGCAAGCCCCAATGTGCATGGCTGCCTTATGTCTATGTTCTTGAAGAAATTAAAATATATAGGAATCCTACAGTAACTTTTCCCCTCTTATAATGTTACAATTAGCAAATATTAACACATCTATGAGTAAAATTATACAACTGCTTTTTACAGTATACACCATCAACATCAGATATAAAACCAACAATACATATTAAAAATACTGCCCTATATTTTGAAAACAAACTTTTATTGACTTGAGAGAAAGAAAAAAAGAGAGAGAAACATTAATTTGTTGTTCCACTTATTTATGCATTCACTGTTGATTCTTGTATGTGCTCTGACTGGGGAGCACACCTGCAGCCTTGGCATATGGAAATGATGCTAGACCAATGGTCGGCAAACTCGTTAGTCAACAGAGCCAAATACCAACAGTACAACGATTAAAATTTTTTCTGATAGCCAAATTTTTTAAACTTAAACTTCTTCTAATGCCACTTCTTCCAAATTGACTGACCCAGGCCCTGGTATTTTATGGAATAGCCACACTCAAGGAGCCAAAGAACCGCATGTGGCTTGAGAGCCGCAGTTTGCCAACCACGGCTCTAGTCTAGCCAACTGAGCTACCCAGCCAAGGCAATACTGCCCTATATTTGTCATAAATACTTCTTCACACTCTCATGAAAATTAAAAAAGACTTACCTGAAGTGAAACCTTAACATTTTGCCCATTTACCTGTATTTTCCGGCGTCTAAGACGACTTTTGAAATGAAAAAAAGTCAACAGAAAATCGGGAGCAAAAGACCAAAATTGCACAAAAATTACCTGCAGATCTTGACGGCAAAGTACCGTATTTTTCGGACCATAAGACACTCTTTTTCCCCCCCAGAAGTGGGGGGGAAAAGTCCCTGCGTCTTATGGTCCAAATATAGCCTACACATATACTTTTAAAAAAAAGTTTTTTTACTTGCCCGGCTCTGTGTGGTCTCTGTGTGCTTGCCCGGCTCTAAAATGGTTCTAAATGCTGCTGTTTACTTTACAGGGTTGATTACATGTGTTTATGACTGTGATGTTGGGTTTTAATGCACATAAAATATTTTAGGACACTATTTGTTTCAGAATCTTTTTTTCTTCATTTCCCTTCTCTAAAAACTGGTGCATCTTATGGTCCGGAGTGTCTTATGGTCCGAAAAATACGGTAAGTCTTTTCTTTGAAGTGGGGCGTAGTCTTATACAGCAAATATAGGCCTAAACCTATGTTTTAACTGTAAAATTAGGGGTCGTCTTTTACACTGGAAAATATGGTATATTTATCAATTAAGACTCTCACAACCACAATGCCCTAATACTAAATTAGGTTTTGAAAATACACTACACACAAATAAAAGAGAACCTTATTTAAGATCTAAAATTTCAATTTACAACATCAAAGGATTAAAACAATTATGACAAGTTGATCAATATATAGAATGTGTATTTCTAATTACATAAAAGGGCAACTCCTTCCCAAACTTTAAATTATCATTCTTTTATTCTATGCTTTAAAAACAGATTAGAACCAGAGTCACAGAAGCATGGAACAGACTGTCCAACCTATGAGGGAAGGCGGGGGGTGAGGGGGTGAGAGAGCAACCAAAGGACTTGTATGCATACATATGAATATAACCAATGGACAGAGATGGGGGGAGGGGTTGAGGGCATGTGCTGGGGGCCAGGGGTGTGGCCGCCAGGGAGAGGTCAGTGGGGCAAAAGGAGACTTATATAATACTTTAAACAATAAAGAATTTAAAAAAACACAACAGGCCAAAACCGGTTTGGCTCAGTGGACAGAGTGTCAGCTGCGGACTGAAAGGTCCCAGGTTCGATTCGGTCAAGGGCATGTACCTTAGCTGCGGGCACATCCCTAGTAGGGGGTGTGCAAGAGGCAGCTGGTCGATGTTTCTCTCTCATCGACGTTTCTAGCTTTCTATCCCTCTTCCTTCCTCTCTGTAAAAATCAATAAAATATATTTAAAATTTAAAAATTTTAAAAAAAAATAAAAAAACACAACAGATTAGCAATTCCTAATAACCAAGACAAAACAAATTCTATTAAGATATAGTCTAATAGACTAATTTAATTTAAATAGAGATTATTAACTTTTCAAATATAATTATTAAAAATGCTTTAATGAAAGGAATTATTGAATAATTAAACCAAAAACAATTAAGAGGAATTTCTAAGTAATCAAACCAACACAATTAATATGAAAAATCACTAAGGACATGAGATTAAAAAAAAACAAGGCATAATTTTAAAGCATCAAATTAAATGCCTATAGCTCCACATGTATATAAAAATAATAATAATTTAATAATAAGTTAAGTAATAAAGAAACAAGAGCAGTAAAAAAAGATATAGTCTAAGTTTGCAGAGTTTGATATTCTTATAAAAAATCTACTTACTAGCTTTATGTTTCCTCTTTAAATGTGTGTTAAATTTAAAATATGTGTTAAAAATACTCAAAAGGCATTATAAAAAAACTAAAAAAAAAAGTTCATAATTCTAGCAGGGGACCAGGTGGTTGATTGAAGAGATTAGGTAGCTCAATCCATTTGTTTCTAAATACTGAAACAATAGACTAAAGTCCACAGTAATTAAGTCAGGCCCTAAGAAATATGCACTGCCTGATTGACATTTATACACCCAAATTCTTGAATAAATGAAACTGTTAAGAGAACTAAATATACAAACATAGTTTCAATAAAGTTGGCAATACCTTAAAATATTCCGCATAAATAATTTTAACTTTACACATTAACATTAAGGAAATGATTAGAACCACATTTTTCATAACAAAGAGGTATAATTGACCTTTATTTTATTAGCCTACAATTTGCTTCACCACTGTTTTCTTAAACCACTCTAATGGTATATATACCTTGACAACATCCCACAGATGGTTATGATTATGTGTAACAAGACAACAAGCTCATTGAAAACCATTACAGATGCTTAGCTAATGGGATGTCACATTAAATCTGATATAAGATTAAAAACTTTCTATCAATTGTATTATAAACAAAGATATATCATTTGAAATTGACATTCAAACACTTCTAAACTAATTCCATAGAAGCACGAAGTTAGTAATATGCTTATTTAAGAATGAGCTTTAAAAACAAGTGAAGACATTACACAGCTTATCCCCATCACACAACTTGCTTGCACCATGTGCCCTTTTGGGAGGGGTGGGTTTATATACAGAGAGAGATATATTTTTTGCTTTCAACATCTTAGATATAGATGCTTCTAACTACAAAACTCTGGTAAATGTCAGAATTCGATTTGACTACTTCTTACTTCCTCTCTTAATGCTTAATGACTAATTCCTTAGAGATGTCCTTAAAAGCCCTAAAATGTTGTCCTTCGGTAGAAACTTTCACCAGCAATCAATCAGAAGCAAATTAGATGATTGTGTTGAAATGTACTACACTATGTAAGCTAACAAATGAATGAAGAAAGGTAGTATATCGGAACATATGCCACTACAACTGAAGTTGCTAAAAGGGTTTGTTGGAAGAATATTTGGTTTCCAGTGGAGCAAATATGGAATATAAAGGGACAGTGATAAAAGAATACCAAATCATATGGAAATCCAAATATAGTGACAGACACAATTATATTACTAATTGCTAATGAATACAGTCAAGTGGCTTCAAAAAGCAAAACTTTGCTTGGCCTACTCCAGGTTCTGACCTCTGCATGAGCAAATGCATTTAAACCGAAGCCCACCAAAATTGATTAACGGCGCCAGCCAAGGCCAGCATGTTAGTTGAAGCTTTTTCCATCTATCCCATGGCCCCAAGGATAGTTAAATGAACCTTAAAATGGCTACAAACAGCTCAATGACTACACAGAGTCCTGCCAATTAGAAATAATTAGGCAGTCATTTTGGTGGTAAGTCTTTTTAAGTGCATACATAACGATGCAATGATGCTTATTAACGATCTCATATGAGCTATGCTCAAACAGCCTGAAATAATTATGCAACTATCACAAAGCCTTGCTCATCTCTGTACTTCACCTTAATGCATTTAAAAATCCACTTCATTACCTCCAGTAATTAATCCTCCATTAATTGCAGGAAAAGCTCAGTTTACCAAGCTTCATTTCTAATTATCTTATAAATAGTTATGGTTCTAATTAATGTGTTCATTAAGATGAATATCTTTCTCAAAGCCATGCTCAGAGCAAAGGTTCCACGTATTCTCTCAAAAGCCTAACTAGCCATAAGGTGAGGCCATTTTAGTTGCATTTGCTTTTATTTTAGTATACTCAACCTCCTAATTGGCATTTAAAATCTAATTTAGAGAAACTTCAAGGAGGCTATATAGGGGAAAATAGGAGCAAAAAGATATTTTCAAACTCTTTCCCAATCAATAATCCTAATACCTTAATAGGAAAACTTTAGTGCACTTTTTGGACAAAAATTGACTAATACATTTAAGTACTATATCCAAGGGAATTTCAATTCCACACAAACATAGCTTTTGCCCCATCTCTTCAATTAGAAAATAAGACAAGGAAGATAAAATATACTATTAAAACAAATGTATTTAAATTTATATTAGATTGCCTAGCTAAATTGCCACTATAAAGCAATGACTCAGTATAAATTGTCAGCCTTCAAAGAAAAAACTTACACATATCCTGGGATCACGGTTAATTCATATCATTTTGGAAACACAGTCTATGTGCTTTTTAAAAACAGAAATCTAATTTTGTACTACAAAGAATACAGCACTTAAATACTGACTATGATTAAAAGATGAAATATAATGCAAAATCATTCTGCTTATAAACAAGAATAATTTTATAATTTGGTTAATTTTTTTAAATAATTGTATAGTTCAGAAGCACAAAAGTATTCTTAATTTTTAAAAATCATATTTTATTTTCTATAATTAAAAGAACCAAAACAATTTGTTTGAAAAGTCAAGTGAGTAAAATTCTATAATAAAAAATAAGTTATTTTTCTAATAATCCTGAGTTAATAATAAAGCTATAGTTCCACATATGATGGATGTCTCTTGCTTTTCTCTAATTTGCTGTTGCTCATTAATCTTACCCCCTTGTCTTTATCCATGTAAGATAAGACCACAGAAGTTTCATTTATGAATTTTTCAAAAAAGTCATATTCATTTTACAAGGAAAACTCTAAAGAGATAGTTTCTTCATACTTAACTATAATGTGTAATTTCTCTAGAACAAACTTTTAAAGTATACTTTACACAAAGCCACTATGGTTTGTGTTCCCACATTAAATTTCCGATTATGGAGACTAATAAATTTGTTAGAAGGGTAGATGGGACTCAGTTTGAAAGAAAATCTCACATATTTTATAGCAACACTAGAGTCCCGGTTCACAAAATTTGTGCACAGAAGAGGGGGAGGGCACAGAATGGGCCTAAACCAGCTGTTGGACATCCCTCTAGCAATCCGGGACCACTGGCTCCTTAACTGCTCACCTGCCTGCCTGCCTGATCGCCCTTAACCACTCACCTACCTGCCTGATTACCCCTAACCGCCTCTGCCTCAACCCCCACCACCATGGATTTGGAAGGATGTCCAGAATGACATCCAGAAGGTCGTTTGGCTCTCTGGTCTAATTAGCATATTACGCTTTTATTATTGTAGATGCATTCATTCATTCATTCATTCATCCTTCTATGTTCTAGGTACTTTTCAATGTTGACAAGAATACAGAAGTTAATAAGACAAGCATGGACTATGCCACAATGGAGTTTAAAGTCTAAATCTTTTAAAGTAAAACACTCCTGCTAACTTAAAAGAAACAATGCCCCAACATGGAAACTGGATGATTTTAGCTATAAGTTTCAATTAGTATAATACAGATGTATATCAAGTACACCTTAATATCCAGAGAAAACATCAATCCTCTACTTAATAGGGGTGTCGAACTCAATCAGAGAAGGGGCCAAAATCTAAAATCCAACCTAAATCGCGGGCCGAATGGTTTACTGAACAGTCATAAACTGTCATTGTGATGGAAACGTAGCGGAGTGCAGTGATGACAGCGCGGTGCGGGCCACATTGCAAGGCCTGGCAGGACGGATTTGGCCCGCGGGCCTTGTGTTTGACACATGTGCTCTACTATATCCAAAAGATCCTTGAGAGATATCTTGGCCTATCCACCTGTGTACAATTTAGGCACTAATATAACAAAAATGTACATAATTCAGAGAGACATACAGTGAACATAAGTGGATCTATGAAAATATTAGGTTTGGTGTACCTATCTTCTAAATTTTAACCATTCAGTAACACCATACCTGGTGGAACAGAACAGTGAGCCTCAGTTGTGGCTTTGGAATACTCCAAGATGTCTCCAACAAGCTCAAAATGAGAATCATAAAGTGCTCACCACAAAACTTAACATTAATTAATTCACGTTTATTTTTAAAATTATTATTTCAAGGGGAAAGGGGAAAGGAGAACAAATGGTGGTAAGATGATACAATATCCAAAATATTAAAAATTATTCTTCCTTTTTATCTAGAGGAATTAAGGAATATCATTTCTATTTATCCTGAAAGTATTCAAATTTTAGAATACTCGCATCGTTTGCCCTCTCTTTTCACTCTGCTATCCTCACCACACAATCAGATCTAAAGAAATAAAGCCATTGAACATTTTTAGTAACACAACAAAGCTTCCTATAATTACCTGACCAATATCACAAAATAATGTTAATGTTAGCCCCTCAGACTCCATTTTCTCTTTGATCCAAACCATTATTTCAGCCAAACAAATTTCTTCCTAAGTCAATAGGCTAATACATACTAGTATAAGTGAACTGGGAGCAATGGTTCCTAATAGGCAAAAATGAAAAGCTGAAAAAGGCAAGCGATCCAAAAACCTAAGATTCTAATGAGCCAAATTTAAATGGATTGAAATAGTTAACATTGCAAATAAATTTGATTAGGCTCTAAACTGAGATCTAAGTAAAAGGCAAATTTCCCCTAACTATTGAATTGGAAGTAGTGTTGATTCTTTATCATTGCACAGATACTAATGACAAAAATAAAGGTGACCCATTACATTGCATTAACATGCCCTTTCCTCACCCCAGTTAGTAAAACAGAGGAAAGCACAAACCAGTAGGCCAGACTAAAAATAATATTCTATGAGAAGATTTCTGATCTTACGATGGACACAGACAGCTCAGTACAGTACCAATTAACAATGTTAAGTCTCCGGGCACCTTAGTTCTAACACGTAAAAATCTAAATATATTTCACAGACATGAGTAACTTAAAATATCTAGGAAAGCCACACAAGACATTAAACTAAAAAGAGAGCTTCGTTGATCTATTCTGTTTTATTTTCTTCATAAGGCCCATCAAAAGTTTGGCAGTGTTATCTATTACTAAGAATAAAGTTATATCCTCTACCCATACCATAGGCAGAATATCCTCCTTCATCCTTGACACTGAACTTAATCACACATATTGACAGAAGTAACAGAGCAGAGGATTTAAATGTGCTTGAGAAATCTGACTTGTTTTCCTTTCGTCTAAGAAAACCTGCTTTTATTAACTGCTGATCCAAGGATGATGAAGCCCCAGGAGTCAAGCCAAAGAAACCCAGTGTAAATCAGAAGAGGTCCAGTTTACTTGCAAATGTTTGTGTAAGAAATATATTTATATTGTATGCCATTGAATTTTGAGATGGTTACTACAGTAGCATTATAAATAGTAACAATTGCTGACTGATATAATGACATTAGCACCAGAGGGTTTAGGCTTTAGCCTGTTATCTTGCCAAGAGGAACAAAGAATAAAATCTGTGGGAGAACGGGATAAGAGTGAGAACAAGGGTTTGAATTCACAGATTTATCCATGTAAGCATGAGCAAGTTATTTGACCTCTGTTGTTTATGTCCTCATCTGTAAAGACTTAGAAAATAAGAATGGTTGCTATGACAAATAACCTATGATGATAATACAACTCCACAATTCCTGCCGAAACCGGTTTGGCTCAGTGGATAGAGCGTCGGCTTGCGGACTGAAGGGTCCCGGGTCCGATTCTGGTCAAGGGCACATCCCCAGTGGGGGGTGTGCAAGAGGCAGCTGATCGATGATTCTCTCTCATCGATGTTTCTGGCTCTCTAACCCTCTCTCTTCCTCCATAAAAAATCAATAAAATATATTAAAATAAAACAAACAAACAAAAAAAAAACTCCACAATTCCTAACACATAGTATATACCCAATAAATGTTAGTTTCCCCTTTATTTTCCTTATTATTTGTAAACTTTTTCTTTATTTCAACACATTTTCACAAAATTTTTATTACATGCAAATAGGTAATCCCATTTTTCTTACTAAACTTTAAAGTAAACACCTGTCAAAGTAATTCTAGAATGTCTATTTCCATGTCTAAGAAGAATCCTCCCCTTTCTTATGGATCTTATAATCTTTCTTTTTCTTGCTATAAAATTTCAGTTTTTCATGATGATACATCTTTCTACAGAAAAACACACCAGAAGAACATACCTTTGCTTGTTTGTTAAGCAAAATTCCCATTTGTTTTCCTTCCTATTTCTCTTATTTATTTCATACTTTCCTCAAAAAAGGTGACAAACAGTAGTTACGTTATTAACACTTTTTTTTTCATTTCAAAAGAAAAGGGTAGATTCAAATGATACTAATAAAATGTTTAGTCATTCAGAAGATAAACTGTACAAATTAACAATTAGTATTAGGGATTTATTTTTTTAATTTAATAAGTGAATGGCTTAAGGCAGTGATAATTTCTTTTAAAAAAAGAAAGAAAGAAAAACAGAGGCTGCAGGGAAGGTCAGAGACTCAGAAACAGACACAATCATTCACCATAAAAGACTTCAGGGGACATTTTAATAACTACCTGTGGCAGGATCTCTCATATTCATTATAAAATTCCCAAGGCAGACTTTGTTTTCTCATTCAAGCTCACAGATATAGAAAATGGAGCCTTGCCATTAAATGCAGTGTGAGTAGATGCATTTAAATAGGTAACATTTGTTTTATCACTGCATTTATCACCATAGTTTGCAATAAGAATAAGAGTTTCATAAGAATGAATACACACAATATGCACATGTGCATGCACATACATGCACATACACACAGCATCATGCAGAGATTGATTGAAGCTATGTGACATTCATGCTTATTTTTAAATGCTTGGACACAAACAAAATATGATTGAAGAATGATCAACTCATGAATCAAATACCCGTATTTTCCAACGTATAAGACGACCCCCTAATTTTACAGTTAAAACATAGGTTTAGGCCTATATTCGCTGTATAAGACTAACCCCCACTTCAAAGAAAAGACTTACTTTGCCGTCAAGATCTGCAGGTAATTTTTGTGCAATTTTGGTCTTTTGCCCCGATTTTCGGGGTTTTTTTCCGCTTCAAAGGTCGTCTTATATGCCAGAAAATACAGTAAGATCTCATCCACATTACAAAAAGACATGAGAGGATTCAAAACTTTTAAAAGCTCTCATAAAAAATAGTTATATATACAGTATAGGATAAGAATAGATTTATAGTTGTTCACATGGAAAATAATACAATCATTAATTGATAATACAGGAATGGAACAACATTCACATTATGGTGCCATAGGAGAAGAGAGAGCAAGATATCGAAAACCTCTTTGAAGAAATAATGACAGAAAACTTTTCCTACTTCATGAAAGAAATAGACTTACAAGTCTAGAAAGTGCAGAGAGTCCCAAACAAGAGGAACCAAAAAAGGACCACACCAAGATGCATCATAATTAAAATGCCAAGAGTTAAAGGCAAAGCGAGAATCTTAAAAGCAGCAAGAGAAAAGCAGTTAGTTACCTATAAGGGGGTGCCCATTTGACTATCAAATGACTTCTCAACAGAAACTTTGCAGGCCAAAAATGAATGGCAAGAAATATTCAAAGTGATGAATAGCAAGGACCTACAACCAAAATCATTCTAACCAAAAAGCTCTCATTTAGAATTGAAGGTCAGATAAAGAGCTTCACAGACAAGAAAAAGTTAAAGGAGTAATCACCACCAAACCAGTATTACATGAAATTTTGAAGGATATTCTTTAAGAAGAGGAAGAAAAAAAAGGTAAAGATAAAAAATATGAACAACAAAGTGGTAACACATACATATCTATCAACAATTGAATCTAAAAATCAAATGAATAAAAAAACTCTGATGAACAGAATAAACTGGTAGATGTAATGGAATCAGGGGCATGGAAATGGAACAGACTGACGATTCTCAGAGGGAAGGGAATATGAGGAGTTGGGGGGTGCAGGACGAGATTAAACAAATATCTTATATGCATGTATGTATTACGTATAGACACAGATAATAGGGTGGCAAAGCCTGGAGTGGGATGGGAACTGGGTAGAGGGGAGCTGTGGGAGGGGAAAAAAAGGGACATCTGTAAAAATCTCAACAACAAATATTAATTAAAAAAAAAAACGAAGAGGAAAAATACAAAAAATCCTATATAATGGTCAATCTGCATATTACTCTTTTATTAGATAGGATAGAGGCATGGTGCATGGGAGGGGGCCAGCTGGTTGCCCTGAAGGGTGTCTCGGATCAGGGTGGGAGTTCACTTGGGGTGTGGGGCAGCCTGGGCGAGGGGCCTGTGGTGGTTTGCAGGCCAGCCATACCCCCCAGCGACCCAAGCAAAGTCTTTGGTATCTGGGATATATTTACTTTCTACAATTAAAACTTTGTAGCCTGGAGCAAAGCCAAGCATCCTGCTTGCTCAGTGGCAGCAGCTGTTTCCATTTGCATTTGTTTACCTTCTATAATTGAAACTTTGTAGCCAGCTGAGGCTTAGGCCAGCAAGGGCAGGTGGAAAGCTTGGCTTCCTCCTATGCCAAGGGAAGGCCTCCCTCCTGCTCTCTGTGGCTGTAGCCATCTTGGTTGGGTTTATTTGCATACTTTCTCTGATTGGCTGGTGGGCGTGGCTGGTGGAGCGGATTGATGGTTAATTTGCATATTACTCTTTCATTAGGTAAGATAATTAAAATTTGTAACCTTGAGTGGAGTCCAGGGACAGCCAGGGTGTGCAGAAAGCTTGTTTTTCTCCCTTGTCAGGGAAACCCAAGCCTCCTGCTCACTGCCTGGCTGCAGCCATCTTGGTTGGGTTAATTTGCATACTCACTCCTGATTGGCTGGTGGGCATGACTTGTGGGTGTAGTGGATGTGCGGTCAATTTGCATATTAATCCTTTCTTAGATAGGATAACATTTAACAAAATGTTCAATGATATATTATTCAATGATCTGCTGTATTTTGCAAACACCATAAAAAAGACAACACTTACTGTCATATTCCCAGATTAGGACATTAGAACAGGCTAGAAATAATGTTTGTCTTCAAACTTTTTTTTTTTTTTACTGTGAATCCTTGATACATGTACTTATTACTATTCCTAAATAGTAAATCATGACACCATACATGTCACATGTGATTGCTCTAAGGATTCAATGAAAAGAACATGTTAAGCATTCTGTATTACTACTTTAGTAAGTATCAGTTTAATTAGTACATATTATTACTATTACGGTAGAGCTTAACATTAATACTCTAAATTTATAAAAACCCCGGTTTACAATTGTGCTGGATTCTTTGTAAAGTTTCGACAATAATAAACAAGAAGCATCTAAATTCTATTTGCTAATAAATTCAATACAGTAAGGATTCAAGTTGTTTTAGATTTTATATTTTGTTATGTTTCATCTGGGGATATGGCTAGAAAAGAAAGAATTAAAAGCTATACTTTTACAAAAATATACATTTTGCCAACATGTATCCCAATCTTATAATAACCACAGAATGTCTCATAACATAAATTTAATATACATAGCAGATTAGCAACAGACAAGAAAGATATATACCAATGATAATCAAGACTTATAAAGTCTCTCAAAAATATACCCCTAAATCTAAGAAAACAATCTTGGTCCACAAAACTTTCTAGTAAAGGTGCAAATAATCAACATGATCAATAAACTTTCCTTAAAGGTTACACCTATTTGAATTCTGATCAAAGCAAATCTTTCTTTAGACTGTAAGATTCAACAAGATCTAAGATCAAGGGGGCATGACTACCAAGTAACTCCATCATGTACTTATTCCTAAAACAGTGTTTTTGAATCATGTTTCTAGAAATCTCAAGGGAACTCTTAAAAGCACTCATTACTAAGGGACAGCATTACCCTGCAACACAATACCATGCCACACTGTCTTTCTTTAGTTACATCCCAAATGTGGTGAGCAAGAGTGTTCTTTCCCTGATGGTTTTACTTAAGAATGAAAAATAATGAGTATTTAAAAAAAAAAAAAAGTGGTAAATAACCAGTAAATGAGGGGGGGAAATGACTAAACTAGCAACTCTCGAAGCAGATTCTCAAATTTTTCCAAACAAAAAAGGCTGGAGATCACTCTGAAAGGTAAAGAAATGTCTAGAAAAGGTAGGTGAGTAATTGAGACAAACTGAATCTACATAATCAGTATCAAATAAGCAAATTTGACTAAGAAAAGTCTAACTATGAAGTCACCAACAAATAGAGAAGGCATAGAAAGGAACTTGCTTCAAAAAGGGGTTGTTCAGTGGTAGCTCAGTGGCAGGCTGTCTAGAAATGTTCACTTGCTTTCCTAGAGGCCCTACTTTTCCTGAGAAATTTACAGAGCAGTTCCTAGATACATGTAGGACTTACTTAGACATCTTTGTACTGATTTGTCTAGATTTTCCAAGTGTTATGTTTATTAAATATACTTAGATCTTAATTAAAAGATATCCTGTAAAGTATCTTTCAGTCTAGGATAGAATGTGTAAAATAATCAAATACAATAGAAGCCACATACTCAAAAGTGAAATGAGCTCTTCAGATACAACTAAAAATCATACTAAATGTAAAAGTCTTAGACCAAGCATGTCAAGCTCACAAGCAATGGGCCGCTCGTGGTCCACAACAAGTATTTTTGAGGCCCAGCCAATATTATAGTATGTAAGAAATGTTTTAATAAAAATTTCATAACTTAATTTTTACAATATCCCGTTATACACAATTATTAATAATAAACTACAACGTTCGCTAATGACTGAATACTATAACGTGTTGCATTATTTCCTTTACACACCTTATGCGCAGGTGCACAATTTCTCTCCACTAATACTAGCAGCGAATATTTTAGCAGCCAATTGCCACATCATTAGACTGACTTGTTTAGTGTGTGCAACAGGAAATATTTCACTTTCTGAGAACAAGAAAAATAGGCTTATTTGCATTACGCTTATTAATTTGTGCAGTTATTCTGTGTCTGGTAAGTTAATGTTCAAGAAAAAACATTAATTTTTATTAAAATGTTCTATTATCTTACGTTAATGATTACTCATTTATTTCAGCCCTTTGTATTAAGCGTGTCTCTATCAAAATAAACCTACATTTCTATGAAAATTGAAGCTTTTGTTTTTTGCGGACCACATAAAGTTAAACCTTGTTTATTTGACCTGTGTTAGCCTTTGAGTTTGACATGCTTGTCTTGACTAAAGGATCACAATTCAATTTGCTGTTCAAATCTCACCTCCTTCTCTGAAGAAGAAGAAGTATCTTTAAAAGATAACATATGATCATATGTATCTCACTTTAGGGAAGCAGATACAAACAACAAATTCTAAGTAACCAAATTTTTGTATAGCAAATGACTAACCACATAAGCTCAAAGATGAATTCCAAGAGAATAATGGGAAGAACAGTATTAATTTCATTAGTACAGCTCTTACTATTTTCAAAATACTCTCACAAAATATCATTTGATCCTTACATCAGCTTTGTGAAAAAGACAAAGGAGATATTCAATCCCAGTCACTTAACTACTAAGTACTAACTACCAGCTAGACACTAACAATAGCCATAAAGTGATGATCCATCCAGCTTAGCCCAAGATTAAAGGGTTTCTTGGGATCCAGAATTTTCAGTGCTAAAACAAAGAGTCATAAGCAAGCCAGCATGGTTGGTTATCTAGCAAAAATTAAAATGGTATTAACACTGTCCTCAAGAAGCTCACTGTTTATTATTATGACTCCAAAGTGGCAGATTTTTAAAAAATGAAGTTCACCTAACTTAAATTATTTACTGAAGGCAAACAGCTAATAAAAGAAACATAACCTGGCATCAACTCCTACATTATGTCATATATGAGAAAGGAAACATTTTCCCCCTAAAATGTGTGATGTTTTTAATGAGATAATTTATGTAATTATAGAAACTAAGTACACATACTATATCCTATATAATAAAGAGGTAATATGCAAATTGACCCTCATGTTCTCACAAGATGGCTGCCTAAAACCAGGCCGGCAAGGGGGTTAGTGAGAGATGACCCAACAACTGAACAGGCAGGCACTTTGTAGCCTTGAGCAGAGCCAAGCTTCCTGCTTTCTCCATGTCTGCAGCCATTTTTGTTATGTTTTATTTATCTTCTATAATTGAAACTTTGTAACCTTGAGCGGAGGGAGTCCTATTCCATGCAGGGTGTGCAGAAAGCTTGGCTTCCTCCATTATCAGGGAAACCCAAGCTTCCTGCTCCTCCGTGGCCACAGCCATCTTGGTTGGTTAATTTACATACTCGCTCCTGATTGGCTGGTGGGCATGGCTTGTGGGTGTAGCAGATGTATGGTCTATTTGCATATTACTCTTTTATAAGCTAGGATATGTTGAGAAGTACTGGTAGATTATATAAAACAATCAGTTTTATAACACAGCCATATGATATGAGAATTTCTCATATTTCAACTGAAATACTTCTGAATTCTACATTTTTTAATTTGGGGGGGGGGGGGGGGGGTGAACAAGCCAGCCATGTAGTAAGAAACTACAATGATTACTTTTTAAAATGTGTTCTTTGGAGGCTGTTTATACTTACTTAACCACATGGAAAAGTAGTCTTTCTAATTTCTTCTAGGTTATAATAGAAATGAAAAGTGATATCTTGTGGTCAAGGATCAATTTAAAGTTATCTTTTTAAAAAAATAAAAAAATAATAAAAAAGGACAAAATTTAAAGATAAGGAACACTGATTTCCTGAAGTGAGAAAATGGCTTAATCATGAAGGTAGGTATATGCAAGAACATAAGCTAATGGCCAGAAAATCAGTATCAAAACATAAATTTAATAATTGTGCCATGTTAAGAAATTTGTCATATTTTTTGGAGATGCAACATGAATAGTAAGTAGGTGATAAAAAAATAAATAAAAAATAAATTTAAAAAAAGTGCCCCTGCTAGCTTTGAAATAACTTCTGCAAAGAAAAAGCAGAAAAAGAGGAAGAACATGGAGGACAGAGGTAGAAGAAGTAACAGCAGCACCAGCAGACATTGGCAAAAACCTAAGCAATTACTGAATCCAAGTATTGATATGTATTATATTATTCTATAATATTCTCCTACTCTTAAGTATATTTGAAATTGTTTTAAAAATAATAAAGTAGTGAATTATCTAGAAATAGTTATATTCCTAAAAGTCACTTTAGCAAAGTATTTTAATTTATCTACAACCTCTTAAAATTTTAAAATTAAACTCATGAGTATTGGACAGATTTTATAAAGTACCAACAAGGAAAACACTAAAACATACTTTAAAAAGGACTATCAGGAAACCATATAGATGTAACTACACAGATTCAGTCATATTTTTAGCTTTTCCAAAGCTAATAATAATGATAAGCCATCAAAGTAGCAGATATGTGCCTTTAATGATAACTTAAGGACCTTTGGCTTTGCCACATGAAGTTAAATGTCCCAAAGTAGTCAATTATAACTTGGTAATATCCTTTTTGTAGATGAAGCTTGAGGACATCATGGAAGCCCTCTCTACTACCTTCCTTCCTGCTCTCTTACCTATAATTCAAGAAGTTCGTGATTTAGGGTGGAGGTTTTTTTCCACTTCCTTTAAGAGAACCAGAGATTGTGACTGCTGAAATAAGAGAATACTATGATGGTAACACACTTAATGCAATCACTATTGCCAAAAAGAACTCTTCCAAGTTACCAATTTCCTAATAGACGTGAACCTAGTCACTTACAAAACCTGTTTTCTAAGAATGTAAATAACAATTAAAAAGTGGATTCAAAAAAATCCTTCATTTAAGAGAAAAATAAATAATGCTCCAACTATTTCTCTTTTATTTATCCTTAAAGTGGCATCAAAGGTTTACACCATACCACCAACTTGAAAATAAAAATACTTGATGTATATTTAATCCATTATTTTTTTTCAAATAATACCATTCTTCAATTGTTTCTTTAAAAAGGATATGCCCTTGCTGGCGTGGTTCAGTGGTCAGAGCACCTGCCTGCACACTGGAGGGTCTTGGGTTCAATTCCCCATCAAGGGCACATGTCTGAATTGCCGTTTGTCCCCACCCCTAGTCAGGGTGCATGCAGGACGTAACCAATGGATGTTTCTCTCTCTCCTCTCTCTGCCCACTTAACTGCTCCCATCCACTCTCTAAAAATCAGTGGAAAAAAATATCCTCTAGTGAGGATTTAAAAAAAGGAAATAAGGCCATATGTGATAAATAATTTTAAAAATAACCTGACCTTACCTCCTTCAAAAACTGTATCTTACAATTTTGAAGACATTATTTTTCTGTAATGTTCCCTCCCAAAACTATAAGCAACCAACCATAAATTTTTAGAAACCAACATCCTGAAAATCAGGGTTAGAGTTGATATGGTCTAGCATATACTTGACAGTGCACACAACTTTTCTGGAAGTAAAGAGGATCAAACAAAAGTAATTGTTAAGACATTAAAAAGCACCTACTAAATGAAGGTCTCAAGTAGACTACTTTTAAAAAAATCTGTGTTGGAAATGAAGAAATCAATCATTCATTCAATCTATTGAACAAACTATTAAGATTTACTGATATCTACTAGGCAAGTACCACCATGCTATAAACTAATGATACAAGATTACTAAGACTTGATACTAATCTTAAGGAAAGCTCACATAACCTTAGACAGTGGAGGAAAAAGAGTTTGGGGGGAAAAAGGCATTTTCTTCAAAGTTTGGTATATCTATAAAATACAGTTGACTCTTAAACACCAGTTTGAACTGTGTGGGTCCACTTATACAAAGATTATTTTTTTCAACAAATATTGTAAATGGTATTTTCTCTTCCTTATCATTTCTTTTTCTCTAGCTTATCCCATATAATAAAAGCCTAATATGCTAAGTGTCTGACCTTCATTCGGCTATTCAACTGATCACTATGATGCACACTGACCACCAGGGGGCAAATGCTCTGGAGGTTAGCTTGCTGATGGGGTCCAGCCAATTGGGACTGAGCGAGATGGGCAGGACATGCTCTGGAGCCCTCCCTCAATCCCTCCCTGGCCATTTTTATAAGTTATATGGAACAATAAACAAATACTATAATTTAATATAAAGATGTCAGGGAAATGTCAAACTGGAAATTCAACAGATAGAATAACTGGAGAGAGTATAGAAAGAAACAAAAATCTATAATGAAAATAAGTATACTACACCAAAATTAATGGATAACAAATTATTCTCTCAATTACTCAATATTCACTTCTTAAAAACCCTCATGGTAGGAGAATTCTTAGACAAGGGACTCATAATTTTATTTTTTAATCAGATTGCAAGACAATCTATAAAACTTCATAAGTATGACCCCATGATGGAACTGAGGATCTGAGGAAGAAAAAAAAAGAAAAAGAAAAAAAACTTCATAAGTATGTTTCACATTCACAAAAATAAAAACATTGGAAATGGCCTCGCTGGCATAACTCAGTGAATTGAGCACTGTGCCATGTACCAAGAAGTCACAGGTTTAATCCCTGATTGGATAGGGGGCATTCAGCAGGCAAGCTGATCAATGTTTCTCTCTCATCAATGCTTCTGTTTTTTCCTCTCCTTTCCTCTCTAAAATAAATAAAAACATATTTTTTTAAATATAGGAAATAAAAAACATACTAAATAGCTACCAAAAGCATTTCCCTACCTTAAATTGGAAATAAGCTCTAGTTTTCAATTTGTCTTTTAAATTACTGAGGTGGAAATAGACAGTAATAGGGCTAAAATAAGAAGGAAAGGAAACATAATTACTGGGCCACCTCCCTTAGCTAATAGTTATGTATACTTGCCTAGTCATTCAAGTTCTATTCTGAAAGTTGTTTGAATGTTTCTGACACTGGCATAAATGTTCTCACCTAATGGGTCCACAGAATTTTAGGATGTCAATGAATCCTCCCCTCCCAAAGAACATGAACAACTATGTATGTAAATATATGAAATTTTCTGGAAAGAAGGCCATAGTTTTAATCAGATTCTCCCTTTGACAGCCTCTTTACATTTGATATGATTAAAGAAAGGTTAAAAATCAACCACCACCCAGAATGACCTTCTTTTGACATGCCAATAAACCTGGGATTTTCTCTCTCCGTTGAACAAAGAATTGAATATAAACTGTGGAGTTGTGTGTGTTTTCTTTTAATCCTCAACCAAGGACATGCTTAGAAAGAGGAAGGGTGGGGAGGAAGAAGGGAGGGAGGAAGGGAGGGACATCTATGTGGGAGAGAAAGAGTGATCTGTTGACTTTTGTATGTGCCCCAACCCCCAACCAGGGATGGAACCTGCAACTCAGGTATGTGCCCTGACTGAGAATTGAACTAGCAACCTTTCAGTGCACAAGATGATGCTCAACCACTGAGCCACTCAAGCTGGGCAGCTGTGGACTTCTTTTGAAAGCCTCTTTCCACTGCATTATTGGTGACAGTAAATTCATTCATGCCTCATCTAAATGCCCATTCTTATACTTTGTTTACATACCTTCTGAAAATAGAATCCTTAAAAACCAAATCTATGCCTATTAATTTCTATTAAAAGCTTTGCTTTTTAAAACACATTTGTCCCAAAATTCTAGTTATAAGTTTTACAAATTAATAGGCAAGCTCTGGGGTACTATAACTCTCTGGTCTCTAAACAGAGAGCTTTCCTTCCTTAGTCTGTATTCCACAAACTTGATGATGGAAGAGTCATTTTAAACCCTTTTTGGCAAAGAGTAGCACACTTTAGAGCCTTGAGCTGACAGTATGCCTTTCATTTTACACTGTCATGGCACTTTATGCGTAGCATGACTAGACATCTACCTTGGCAGTAATAGCTCTGACAGCACAAACAACATTCTTTCTAATCTCTTATTGCCCAATATCATAAGGGTTACAAATACCACATGGAATACACATAGCACAATGATAAAATACAATATATTTTCATGACACTTCATATGTATCTGTCCAATTGTCTAAGAAGCAACTGGCAAAAGAACAAAGGTGGAAACAAGTGACCCAGATGTCCAGCACAGGTTCTGAAAAACATATACAGTACAGAAGTAAATCTACATTATATCTGAATTTCAAATAAGGCAAACTCATAAATGAGAAGGATTACTATACTCATAAAATAAGAGTGATCTGGAAAGAGATCTGGTAGTCATTATACACTGTTTCCTGAAGAGTAACATTTCCAATGTGCTGTTATATTCAGAAAGGCCAACTGTAATAGTGGCCATTAACAGAAAGCATATTGGAAACAGAAAGGAAAATACTACCTAACTCTATTTCTTTTGACAAGAACCAGACAATGCATGTATGTGAAAATAAAATTATTAGGAAGGAATGGGGTGGAGGCCATCCATGTGAAGGTGAGCTATAAAACTTCGGAATCTTCAGAAATAATGCTGAAAGGTAACTGGCACAACATGCACAAATTCCTAAGGCCAGAGGCAGGACAGGGTGTGAACATGAATTATTTCACACAAAAATAGAAACACAGAACCAATAGAAACCAATAGAAATTTAAAAAAAAATAAAAAATCTAGATTGAAGAAATAATTTATAGAGTAGATAATACCAAAAAGTTCTTTGTTATAGTAATGAAGTTATGAGGAAAAACTTACATATTTCAATAAAAATTTATGGTAGAGAGAATACACGGCAAAGATGTCCTTCCCATATTTGACATTAAAACAATAAAGATTAGACCGACTGATGATGCTCAGTGGTTGAGCAAAGACCCAGAGGTCACAGTTCGATTCCCAGTCAGGGCACATGACTGGGTTGTGGGCTCGATTCCCATTCTGGGGAATGCAGGAGGCAGCTGATGAATGATTCTCTCTAATCACTGATGTTTCTATTTTCTTCTCTCTAAAATCAATAAAAACATAAACAAACAAATAAAGACTATCTTCTTCATTGAAACCACCAATATTTATCCACTTCCTAAAGCTCAATCAGCGTCTGTGCACTACAAAATTCTCGATGGCTCATTGTTTCCATCCTTTCAAATCCTTTCCTCAGCTTTCCACACATCTAATCCATCAGAAACCTCTGTTGGGTGTGCTCTCAATGTATAATCAAGTCTTCAAACACCATACTCCTCTGACATACCATCTTCTTCATGGACTTTAGAAACTGACTTATAACTGGTGTGCTTGCCTCTACCTGTGCCACACTAGTTTATTCTCTACACAGTCACTAGAGAGCTCTTTAAAACAACACATAAGATTATGTCACTTCACCCTAGCCTGTTTGGCTCAGTGGATAGAGCGTCAGCCTGCAGATTGAAGGGTCCTGGGTTCGTTTCCTAACAAGGGCACATACCTCAGTTGCTGGTTCCCCAGCCCAGGTATGCAGGAGGCAACCAATCAATGTGTCTCTCTCACATTGATGTTTCTCTCTGTCTCTTCCTCTCTCTTCCATTCTCTCTCTCTAAAAAAAAAAAAAAAAAAGGAAAAATATCCTAAGGTGAGGATTAACAAACCATCAAACAAAAAGACTATGTCACTTCCCCTGCAATATATTAATTAATTGATTGACTGATTTGGGCAAAAGTAGCTTTATATATTAATTTTATATTTAATATCTGTGAATGCAAAGTTTATTCCAAGTATTTTTTTTAAATGTTTCTTCAGTTTTGTTTTTTTTTAATTGATTTTGTGCAGAGAGGAAGAGAGGGATAGAGAGTTAGAAACATCGATGAGAGAGAGTCATCAATCAGCTGCCTCTTGCACACCCCCTACTGGGGATATGCCCGCAACCAAGGTACATGCCCTTGACCGGAATCGAACCCGGGACCTTTTAGTCCCCAAGCCGACGCTCTATCCATTGAGCCAAACCAGTTTCGGCTATTCCAAGTATTTTTAAAACCCACAGGAAATATTGAAACTCACCACTACCAGGAGGACCTAACTTAATATGAGGTTATGGTCGGTGTTATTTGCACTTCCTGTTGAAGTTGTAAAGCTTACAGCACTCACAAGATAAACATGTTTATGAAAATAAAATATTTATTTTTAAGAAATGTAGATATTAAGTTCTGGAACAAAATGTCATTAAATATTAAGCATTGTTTCTATAAGCAAAACAAATATGATCTTTCAACACACAAATTTATGCATACTCTAGATCCTCACCAAAAAATGAGTAAAATACAGAAGAAACAAAATAAAAGTGCATACTTAATGACTCTTTTACTTATAATCAATGGAATATACAACAGTTTAACTACCTTTAAGTTACTTTGGTATTTTAAGTAATCATTACCAATTTGGGTGGCAAAATTCTACAATTCTACAACTGCACAGGAATAAATATGGGGAAATAATAATGATAATAATTTTTTTTCAATTATTACCTCTATCCACTACACAAATCATGATATAAAAAATCCTATCTAATAAAGAGAGGGAATATGCTAATTGACTGCCACACCCTCACAAGATGGAGGCACCCACAACCACAAAATGGCAGAGCCCAGACCCCTAAGCCCACCTCATCGAGCCTTAGTCCCACAGTCCCCTCAGCCCCGCAGGGGAAGGCACTTGGGGGCGATCGGGATGGCAGGGGAGGGCAGCTCTGGGCAATTGGACAAACAGGGGAGGGCAGTTGGGGGCGATCAGGCTGGGAGGGAAGCAATTAGGTGTCAATCAGGCCAGCAGGGTAGTGGTTAGAAGCCAGCAGTCCCAGATTGTGAGAGGGATGTCTGACTGCTGGTGTAGGCCAGATCCCAGCAGTCGGACATCCCCTGAGGAGTCCCAGATTGGCAAGGGTGCAGGCTGTGCTGAAGGACACACCCTTGTGAACAAATTTTGTGCACTGGGCCTCTAGTATCCTATCTAATAAAGCAGGAATATGCAAATTGACTCTCACACTGTCACAAAGATGGCAGCAACCATAGCCACAAGATGGCGACACTCAATTCCCTCAGCCCCACTGGTGTCCCCCAGTCTTTCCATCTCCACCAGGGGCGGGGAGATGTGCGAGGGGGGGAGGGGGGTGGCAGGTGCACCATGCACCAGACTTGCCCTCAGCCCCCCAGCAGCTCAGGGCCAGCCGAGGTGCAGGCAAGCCTCAGATATTGGCTGCCCAGCCAATGCCCAAGGTGCAGGTAAGTCTCAGATGGCGGCTGCCCAGCCACCCAGGGCTGCCCAAGATTCAGGTAACCAGGGCCAGCCAAGGCTTGCGCTGCCAGCAGTGGCAGCAGCAGAGGTCTGATGGAGACATCACCTTCTCCTGATTGCCAGGTCACCTCCCGCCCCTGAAGGCTCCTGGACTGTAAGAGGGGGCAGGCTGGACTGAGGGATCCTCTCCCACAGTGCAAGAATTTTCATGCACCAGGCCTCTAGTATATATATATTACTTTCTACCTTGACTTATACCATGATGATGTAAAATAATAAGCAGAAATAGAAATAAAAAAGGAAATGTTATGACAATAAGCTCATCTAGGGCAGGGACTAGTTTAAGTATCTGCCAACATTCATAGAGCAACTCAATGAGATACATTGGCAGTTAATCATAATCAACAGCAGTGCCTATGGCGACCTATCAGAGTAAACTCTGGCCTGAGCTCTGTCCAGGAAACAAAGCATTCCCTGTATAGTGTTCTCCTGATTTTCCTCTTTTGCTCCACTGTAAATAAGGCCAAGAAATAGACAGTAAGAAATTCAGCTACTGCTACAATGAAATTACTTCAACCAAAACCACGTATTAAATGTCTTTAACTTGATAATGTAGTAAATGTTGCATAAAGAAGTATAGTCAATTGCTGCTTATATATACCAGTAAAGAGAAGCAATGGAACATCAAAATGGACAGATCATCACTCAGCTGTTTAGAGTCATGACCCCACTCTACACAACAGTAAAACTTGGCTAAATACCAGAGAAGTAGCCATAACTTAGCTAAGAGATTAACAGGTCCATTCAGTCACTTCAGGACTGCCCAGACAGGGTTCCCCATAACACAACTGCCATTCTAACTGAAAATCTGGGTCCTGATTGTAGCTGGGCAGCAAAGTGATTCAATGTTGAGTCAAAAACAGAACTAGATTGGTGATGCAATTAAATAGCTGAGAAGAAACTTCTATGAAAAAGTAATCTACTTGGTCATTAGAGAACACAGTTTTTATTTATGCCACCTAAAAATTAAGGTAGTCTTAATCTATTAATTTTTGAAGGTGAAGATTAACTAATTAATTTTTACTGTGCTTCTTCAGAACCTAAAAAAAAAATTTTGATGTAAAAATATTAAAACTGATTTAAAATATCTGTAAACTTGCTGAAACCGGTTTGGCTCAGTGGTAGAGCGTTGGTCTGCGGACTGAAAGGTCCCAGGTTCAATTCCGGTCAAGGGCATGTACCTTGGCTGCAGGCACATCCCCGGTAGGGGGTGTGCAGGAGGCAGCTGGTCGATGTTTCTCTCTCATTGACGTTTCTAACTCTCTCTCCCTCTCCCTTCCTCTCTGTAAAAAATCAATAAAATATATTTTAAAAAATAAAATAATAAAATAAAATATCTGTAAACTGGAAGGACATTATCTTTTAAAATAGCATCCATTTATTTAATTAATCCAAAACTAAAGCACTAAATAAAATCTTTTACTCAATGTAAATCACTGAATTTTTTTATTCAAAAATTGGGAAATTTCATGACTAATACTTAATAGTTCACCTTTGCCAAGTTTGGATTATATGTTATAAACCTAGAAAATCTTAATTAGAAAAACTACTTAACAGAGAAGTAGAAGGTAGGGTGAGGGGTTAATACCATATTTTTAAAATGAGCTCATTAATTCCTTAGTATTGATGATTAAAAACCCATCTATTTTGAATGTGCATGTAAAATAAAACTGCTGCTAGTTCCAGTCAAGGACATATTAATAAAAATAAATAGTGGCCTGAATTAAAGTATATTTTATCAATGGTTAGTCCTAATGTCTGGACTTCTTCACCTTCATTTTGGATAAATTATATATATATACTAGAGGCCCAGTGCACAAATTCGTGCACCAGTGGGGTCCCTCAGCCTGGCCTGCACGATCAGGCTGAAACTGGCTCTCTGACATCCCCTTAAGTGTCCCAGTTTGGGAGAGGGCACAGGCCAGACCAAGGGACCCCATGGGTGCATGATCAAGGCGAGAGAGGGACACAGGAGGTTGGCCAGACAGAGAGAGACTGTGGGAAGGCTCCAGGGCGTGTCCGGCCTGTTTCGCTCAGTCTTGATTGGCCAGACCCCAGCAGTAAGCTAACCTACTGGTCAGAGCATCTGTCCCCTGGTGGTCAATGCATGTCATAGCAAGTGGTTTAGTGGTCTTAACATATCATTAGCATAAACACCACATTAGTCTTAAAACACCACACAATTAGAAAACCATTTCTGCTGCCACTACTTGGTTAGCTTGGAATTAACTTCTCTAATCTCAGCTTCCTAATCCAACAGAAATGGTCTAAAATAACCTTCTATCCCTACACATTCAACATCTATACCTCCCTACAGCCTCACAGCCACCTCTTAAAGTTATAAATCAAATAAACAAAAATTTTCACTAGAAGATAATTTCAACACAAATACAGAAAGAATAAAAGCTCTGTAGAAAACCAGAGCAAACTAAAGCTCTGGAGGGAAGCAAGTAAAAGCTGGCCAAATAGGCAATAATATCCATGTGAGTAAATGTTCAATTCCTTGAAATAGGTTTAATTATTCTTTTGAAACATAGTTACCTGGCAAAACAGCAGGTACAACTATTAATTTTTTTAAAAAGTGAAAAGTAAAAAATGATAAAACAAAGTTTTTGTTTAAATGACTAAACATTATGAAAATAAATATGATTTAGAAACAGAATTAGAGATAGAATGAGTTCAATCCTCATTTTATTAATGAGGACACTGACATTCAGAAAGGCTGATCCAGAACTTTTTCTGTGCTATTTCTAATTTGTTATTAATGTCACTTCCTATAATTTCAAATTAGTTTCTCAGTGATAGAAATGAAACTCAAGCTTGAAGTAATTATTATTGAGCTTAAAGCTCGATCCATAAGTTGAAAATTAATAAGACTGAATGCATACTCATGTTTCTGTAACAATAACTAAGATCAACTTTAGCAAGCTAAAGTCCAGGTTTATGAGCTGTGCAGACTGTGTATGATGGGAGAGTGCATCCATGTCTGAGTGAACAGAGAAGGCCTCCAAGGACATGTCTTTAAGTCAAGACCTCTAAGATGAGTAAGAGATGATGAGAGAGAAAAAAATATTTCAAGCAGAATCAACCATATGTTCAAGGGCCTTGAGAGAGAAACAAGAACTGTAGAGAAACTATAAGTATGACTGAGATTAGAAAGATATGATTAAAAAGGCAGGGAGAACCAAATCACAGAGGGACTTCCGAGTGTCACTGGATTTTATTCTAAACCCCTGAAATAAGGGAAGTAATAGCATATTTGCATATTGGCTGCCATATAAAATATGAAATAGAGGTGAAACTCCAGAAAACTATATTCCATAATTTGGAAATAACTATTTTTCCTCTTCAAAAATTTACAGTCAGATTCGGGCCTTCATAAAACAATTAGTGGCATTAAATAGCATAGTTAATAATTTATACTAAGTTCTAATACTATGTTATTTAACCGACACAATGATGTTGGCTTGTCAGATATTGAGGTGATTAAACCCCAAAAATAAAAGAGTTTTGAGAAATCTCAGAATACCACACAGATTTACCAGAATTTTTATAAAGGACTAGAAAAAAAATTATCAATGAATTCATCACTACAGGTTTCAATTACCTGAACAGTTAGCAATATCTCATTTCAAATCTATACTAATAATAGAGGAATATGCAAATTGTCTGGGATGCCATCACTAAGGACCATTCAGCAGACTGTGTCCCCGTCCCCTGCTCAGGCAGCTGTGAGGCCCAGGGTAGGTAGGATAGGATGAGATAGGAGGGGATAAGAAAGGAGAGGGAGAGGGAAGCAAGCCTGCATGCGGACAGGCCAAGAGGAGAAAAAGAAATACAGAAAAGGAACAAGAAAAAGACGCAGGAATGGAAAAGGGAAGGAAATGCAGAGCTGCACAAGGGAAGGGGTGGCGACCGTGGGGGAGAGGAGGGGAGTGGAGCAACTGTGCCTGGCAAGGGACAAGGCATAGGCACTGTAGAGAAGGGAGCCCTGCTCAGACACAGGAGGGCAGTGGCCCCTGGCACGGGCTGTTGGGACGGTGGAGTGGACAGAGGCACCTGAGCTGCGCAGGCCTTGGCCACCCTCGCTGGACCGGGCGCCCTGCACTGGGAGCGGAGGCGCAGCTTAGCTGGGGCGGAGTTGGACACTAAGGGATTAGGTTGGTGGCGCATTAAGTATACTTTGTTGACTAGAAGTTGAGGTGTCCCAGACAGGGAATGGGGGGAGGACGGTGGCAGGGAGGCCAGGGAAGGCCTGGCCTGGGCTGGGCCTTGGGTTGAGGGTTAACGCTCCCCCCCCCCCCCCCAACAGAAGCTTTAATATCAAAGTGCACTCGGGCGGGGCTGGAAACAGGTCCCAGAGAGGAAAGGAGAAGATTTAAAAGAGAAACCAGTGAACATGGGGAGTGGGGGTGCAGGGCGGGGGCGAAGGTTATAATAGGGAAGGAGGGAGAGAGGCAGGGTTCAGGCTCGCAAGGGAAAGGCGAATGGGGGGGGGGCGGGGGTAAGAAGGAGACGGACAGGGGTGGGTAGGGGGAAGGAATGAGAGGAGAGAAGGGAGAGGGGCCGCGAAAGGTTCAAAGGGAAGGAGGGAAAGAAAGCAGGAAAGAGAAGGATGCTAAAATGAGGTAAGGCCAGGAAATAGTTAAATAAAGAGAAGAAACAGAATGTGAGAGTGAGGGGAGTTTAAAAGGAGGAGTTAGTAAGAAAATTAAGTACAGGGTGATTTTTTAAAAAATGTAGTCAGATATCTCCTGAGGGCTCCCAGACTGTGAAAGGGTGCAGGCCTTCTCCACCCTCACCTCCCTCCCCCATGCACAAAATTCATGCACCAGGCCTCCAGTGTCTACATATTTAACAAAAATTAGGCCATAAAGTACAAGTTCTTAAGAGAGGGAAAAAAAGACATTGTACGTAAGAATTAAATATTAGAATTATAATTATTTGATAACTACACATCTCTGTGTCTCATATACTGTACAATCAAGAGTGAATTGAATACCTTTCCAAGGAACCTCTTATTCTGCCAGTGTTAGATACAGAACTCTTCCAGAGAGGAAGCAAAAGCAAGTTCCTCCTGTATCTCATTCACTACCCAATACTGACGGGAATGTAGACTGTATGGAAAACACTCTGGCAATTCCTCAAAAAAATTAGGCATACAGCTACCATATGACCCAATAATTCCTCTCCTGAAAAACTCGAAATCATGTATTTGAAAAGATATATGCACCCCTATGTTCACTGCAGCATTATTCACAGTGGCCAAGACACGGAAACAACCAGTGTCCTACAATAGAGGACTGAATAAAGATGTGGTACATATACACGATGAAATACTACTCAGCCATAAGAAAGAATAAAATACTGCCATTTGCAACAACATGGATGGACCTTGAGAATATTATGCTAAGTGAAATAAGTCAATAGGAAAAAGCTAAGAACCACATTATTTCACTCATATATGGGATATAATACTGAAACTCATGAACACAAACAGCAGTGTGGTAGCTGCCAGAGGGAAAGAGGTGAGGGGAGAAGGGGGTCCTAAGATAAGATGACAGAAGAAGATTTGACTTTGGGTGGTGGGCACATGGTGCAATATATAGATCAGGTAACACAGAAACCCACACCTATATGATCATGTCAACCAATATCACCCCAATAAACTTAATTTAAAAATAAGTAAATAAACCAAATATTTGAGCACCTCCCCCCCAAAAAAGTAAGTTCTTCCTACTTATACACTGTCAAGGGCAAAAGTAGGACTAATCAAAAGATTCCCTCCATGAACTCCCTGATATCAACTAATATTTCACTGATAATTCAGTAATAAATAAATAAATAAATAAATATTCAGCATTTAGCCTTGATCTTTGTAAAATGGCTCATCTGTCAGGGATCTTTCATTTGCCATTCAAAATGACTAACGTGAAACATACTGAAAACTATGCAATGCAGATTTTTCACTTAAAGTTAACAATGTAATTTTATAAGTCAACATCAATGCATAGAAAATACCATTTATACAAGTTCAGTCTCTGAATATATAATTCTATAAAACCAAGATGTGAAGGTAAATGTTCTTTAAATAGTCTAAAAGGAAAAAAAATATTTTATTTTTTTTGGCAATTAGGATGCTTATAACAAATGCTTTAGGAATTAGTCTGGGGAAAAAGAGGCTAAAACTACCTTAAACAGTAAGTAATCATTAAAGAATTTTCAGACATAGGTTAAAATATTTTCCTTCACAAATTTTTACATAATTCCACCCTTACCATTCTAAGTATTATGCTCTAATAAGGACTATCCTAATCTTCAGCCAGCAATATTTGCAGGCTGCTATTATTATTCTCATTTCCTTGAATAATATCCATACTCCAGGGCCATTTTCCTTCTCATATTCAATATCATGCATGCTTGTATCAAGGTTCCTTTCTTCATATCCTGTCACAGTATCAATCACTGCCTCCTGTCCACTCAATCCACTTTTGATTTATCAGCCGCCGTCTTTCTGGACTCCATAACTCGACCCAAACCATTTTAACAAGACATTGACAAATAGCACCCAGTATCACATCAACCTGTTCCACTTAGTAAACTAAGAAACAGTAACTGTGACATCTCTGCATAAGTATTCCATTCTATTCCCCAGACTGATGTATATTAATGAGGAGATGGTATTTGAAATGCTTCTTCCACATCAGCATCTAATATGATCAAATTAGGAAATGGGATGATTTATTAAATTGTGTAGAGCTGAAATATTTCTTTATATCGCTATACGTGTGGTTTCAGAAAGTGAGCTGTTGCTTTCAATTTTTCTACTGAGGATGTGCCTGCATTTCACAGACGAATTATTGTCTTTAAAAAGATTGCAAGAAGGCAAAATGTTATTAAGCAAATGCTCAGTAAAACAAACTAAATCAGTTTTAAAATTCCTAATTTAATGTAAATCTTGGTTGTTTCACTGAAATTCAGTTTGTGATCTTATTAAGTCATATTTGCATCATACTGTCTTGCTGTAGGACAGTTTTAAATTTATAGCATTACCAAGCAGCTTTACTTCTTGACTTTTAAGATATGTCCTCAGTAAAATAATTGCTCTATAAGCACACATTTTGTTCTTATTTTCAGGTATAAGACAAAATAAAAATCAATGGGTTAATAAAAGGATAAAATACAAACTCAACTATTTGGGTCATTTCTATACTTTTTATAATTAGATGTTAAAATGTTTTTTATTAAAGTACCTCCCAATTAAAGTTCAATAACTGTTTCATGGGCAGTTTAAACTTTGAACAATGAATTCGTTTTTTAATATATTTGTATATGAAAGGCATATTTAATATGTTCACCAAATTTCAAACTGGAAATAAGAATAAATGTAAAACTCACATGTTTTCTATAAACAGATTCTCATCTTACCTCATCTTTTATTTTCTAGATATCCATATATTCCAGAAATCAAACCTCTGCTCACTTTAAAACTACAGAATCTCTCAGTATAAAATCTATATTTAAGTGAAGATGTAGGCTAACCTCAGCATACTGGGCTTAAATATTCAATAGTTTTCCAATGGAGCAACCAATGATTTATTTTGGCTCATAGACAAATCAAAAGATTATTAATAAATAAATTCTAAAGTAGCACTGATTTCATTCATTGACTAAAATATATCTATAAATCTCAACAGAGCTATAAAATGCAGATAGTGCATGAGAAGGTGAACATTACAAAGTCAGAAAAAGTATAGATCACCCAATAAAGAATTGTGGTTCTGATTATTACTTCTTAAATTTTATTATGTGAACAAGGATCATTTTTTGATTACTTTTATATGGAGTAATAACCTTACAGTTTTAAAGAAGTTTATCTAACTTTTAAATTAAAAAAAAGCAACATCAACTTGAAGAAATCCTACATTATTAAAATAAAGTACAATCTTTCTCTTTACTAGTTAGAAAAGGACAGCAGAAAAACTGAACATCAGAAATGCTGTCCTTTGGCCTGAACCAGTGGGTATAGCATTGGCCTACTACGGACTCAAGGATCCCAGGTTCAATTCCGGTCAAGGGCATGTACCTTGGTTGTGGGCACATCCTCAGTAGGGGGTGTGCAGGAGGCAGTTGATCAATGTTTCTCTCTCATCGTTGTTTCTAACTCTCTATCCCTCTTCCTTCCTCTCTGTGAAAAAGCAATAAAACAAATATATTTTTTTAAATGCTGTCCTTTGTTCTTTAAATAGAGTTAGGGCCTGTAGAAAATCATCATTCTTTTGTCTGTTAAACTAGTAAAATAGGATAAAATAGAAGCAAACTCACAAGTATATTGTAGTATGTAGTATGAAGAACTAATAATAACAATGTTTTTTAAAACCTTAACATTTTATTGGCCTTTATAGTGTACAAAAGTATTTTCAATACACTACCTTGCTAAAAAAATTGGTTTTCAGAAATTATGTTCCTCTGTCTTTCCAATTAATAAACAGTTCCTACTTTTTCTTCTTGTAGTAACACAATCTTAATAAAAAATTTCCCTACTTTCCTCTATTATCAATAATTATTCTCTTCCCTAACACAGGATACAATTGGTAACTTTAAACTGTCTTATTCAATGTTCATCTCCTCTGTCTATGCATATGAGTGTTACAGTGTGTGTGAGTGTATGCACACACATACATGTGGTATATTTGTCTTATCATAGTCTAAATGCTTCTTGAGTAGAAACCTATATAGCATTGAAGGGAAAAGAAATCACAAGAGATGGGGCAATTAAAACATTACCCTTTATGTAATGAGAAAAAAAATTAGAATTCATTAATTCCTTCAAATTTATATCAACTAAGTCTGTCGATATCTATGTACATCGACATATTTATAGCATAAAGAAAAACAAGTAATGAAACTTAAACTATTGCCGAAACCAGTTTGGCTAAATGGATAGAGCGTCGGCTTGGGGACTGAAGGGTCCCGGGTTCGATTCCGATCAAGGGCATGTATCTTGGTTGCAGGCATATCCCCAGTAGGGGGTGTGCAAGAGGCAGCTGATGGATGACTCTCATTGATGTTTCTAACTCTCTCTCTCTCTCCCTTCCTCTCTGTACAAAATCAATAAAATATATTTAAAAAAAGGAAAAAAGAAAAAAGAAACTTAAACTATTCATTTAAGAAATGGTTGATTTCAGCCGAGACCGGTCTGGCTCAATGGATAGAGCGTCGGCTTGGGGACTGAAGGGTCCCGGGTTCGATTCTGGTCAAGGGCATGTACCTTGGTTGCGGGCATATCCCCGGTAGGGGGTGTGCAAGAGGCAGCTGATCGATGACTCTCTCTCTCATCGATGTTTCTGGCTCTCTATCTCTCTCCCTTCCTCTCTGTACAAAATCAATAAAATATTTTAAAAAAAAGAAAAAAAAGAAAAGAAAAAAGAAATGGTTGATTTCAGCCGAAACCGGTTTGGCTCAGTGGTAGAGCGTCGGTCTGCGGACCAGGTTCGATTCCGGTCAGGGGCATGTACATTGGTTGCAGGCACATCCCCGATGGGGGGAGTGCAAGAGGCGGCTGGTCGATGTTTCTCTCTCATCGACGTTTCTAACTCTCTCTCCCTCTCCCTTCCTCTCTGTAGAAAATCAATAAAATATATTTTTTTAAAAAGAAATGGCTGATTTCAAATTCCATTCCTTGTGTTTAGAAAAATATAGCAAAATAGTCTATGTGTGATAATTGCTATATAAATGAGATAAATAATACTTGCTATTTTGTAATCATATTTATAATTATTTCAAAAAAATCTAAAATCAATAATTGAAATTAGAAAGTATTACTATAAGTTCCTACTGATAATGTTATGTTCATACATAAGTAGTAAAAGGATGCACAATTTTAAAACATCACCTAAGTCAATAGTTACTACACATCATACAAAAAGTCTTCAATTTCACTCTTGAATTAAAATCAAAATATATATCTATTAAGAAAAAAGATACATGCCAAAGAGCCCAGAGAGTCAATAATACCAGTAAATAGTTGTCTAGGAATGCCTAGCTCAATACTAAATCTGTAAAAATCCTCAGTGTCAGCTACATCCAATGGGTCATTTAGATAAGGTATAGAACATAACTTTATCTTAGCTCCATGTGAGGCAAAAGAAGATAATAAAGCTGATTATGAAATGTTCAATCTATAGAAGTGACTAGCAAAGGCAGAAAAAATAAGAGATGAGAACAACAAGAGAAAGTACGAGAAATAAGCCATAATCATCTCAATAGATAAAAAGTGGCAAAAATGATTTTGACATAAATCAACACACTTTCCCCCCCCCAAAAAAAAAAACTACCAGCAAACAAGAAATATATAAGGTTCTTCTTCAGTTTTATAAAAGGGAGACACAAAAAAACCTATAACTAACATCAAATCTGAAATTGAAAGACTTTCTTTGTAAGGTAGGAAAAATGGCAAGGATGCCCAGTCTCATCTCTTTTCTTCAACACTGAACTGAAAGTCCTATACAATGCAAAAAGCCAAGAAAATTGAATAAATGACATAGTTTAAAAAAGAAAAGTAAAGCTCTCAATTTTCAGGTAATATGATTGCTCTTGCAGAAATATTATAAGGTATACTCAAAATACTAGAATTAATAAGAGCAGCAAAGTTACAGGATTTTAAATAAATATAGAAAAATATAAATTATACATTGTGCAAAATATACATTTAAAATATATAGTCCATTTTATTTATATATAATATATTGAGAGCAAATTATTGGAAAATAAATTTTTTAGAAATAATTACTTTATCAATAATATAAAAAGCATTAAAATACATTTAACACAAGATGTGGAAGATTGAAACCTACAAAACATTGTTGGGGCCCGGCCAGCTTGGCTCAGAGGTTGAACTTCAATCTATGAACCAGGAGGTCACAGTTTGATTCCCAGGCAAGGCAGACAGGAGGCAGCTGATCAATGATTCTCTCACATCATTGATGTTTCTATCTCTCTCTTTCCCACTTCCTTCCTCTCTGAAATCAATAAAAATATATATTTTTAAATAAAAATATTGTTGGGAGAAATAAAGAAGATCCAAATAATGGCGGGGCAGGCCTGTAACTTATCAATAAATGAAAGGACACTGAACAGAAACATGAAAGCATATGAAACTTCTAGAGGCCTGATGCATGGAATTCATGCACATGTGGGGGGAAGGGGTTCCTCAGCTGGCCTCTGCCCTCTCGCAGTCCAGGAGCCCTCGGGGGATGTCCGACTGATGGCTTAGGTCTGCTCATCACGGGGAGCGGGCCTAAGCTGTCAGTCAGACATACTTAGTGCTGCCAGGGAGGCAGGGAGGCTCCCGCCACCACCGCTGTTTGCCAGCCATGAGCGCGGCTTCTGGCTGAGCTGCACTCCACCTGTGAGAGCTTACGGACTACCAGGTGGCAGCTCCTATGTTGAGCATCTGCCCCCTGGTGGTCAGTATGTCATAGCGACCAGTTGTTCTGCCATCCAGTTGATTTGTGTATTAGCCTTTTATTACATAGGATAAAGCTCACTGGTAAAAGTTAAACATATAAGCAAATAAAAAAACTTTAATATTGTAATAGTGATAGAGCACTTCTAATTCTGCTATAGAATTTAAAAGACACTTAAAAGTTATAAAACTATATCAATACATACACATTATATAAAGTTATAACTATTAACAAAATGTCAACAATTAAGATATGTGAAGTGTATATAGGAATTCTTTATATTTCCCTTGTAAGTTTTTGTTTAATATGAAAATATCACAAAATTAAAAGTCTCCTATATAGCAGAAATAGGCAGGTGAATTTAAAAGAATATCATTTATATTAGCACCCCAAAAATTAAGTACTTAGGTATAAATCTAACAAAACATACTAGTATACAATATCTATGTGAAGAAAATTATTAAACTCTGATCAATGAAATCAAAGCAGAATTAAATAGCAGAGATATGTTCCATGTGCATGGATATGAAGACTCCATATTGGCCAGATGACAATTCTTCTCAGATTGATCTATAGAGTCAATATAACCCCAATCAAAATCCTAGCAAGTTATTTGATAAATATCAACAAATTGATTCTAAAGTTTATATGGAAAGGCAAAAAATAATAGTCAACACAATATTAAAGAAGAAAAATAAAGTTGGGAGACTGATATTATTCAACTTGGAGGCTTACTATAAAGCTACAGTAAGTAATAAAGACAGTATGGTATTAGAAAAAGAACTAATACAATGGAACAGAATAGAGAGCCCAGAAATAGACCCACATAAATAGAGTTAGCTGATTTGGGGGCAAAATTAATACAATGGAACTAAGATAATTTTTTCAACAAATGGTGCTAGAAAAACTGAATATCCACATGCAAGAAAAAAATGAACCTGTACACTGACCTTAGACCCTTGACAAAAATTAACTCAACATGGATTATAGACCTAAGTGTAAAACACAAAACTATAAAACTCCTATAAAATAAAAGAAAAAACCTAGATGACCTTGGATAGGGCAGGTATGTTTTAGACATAACACCAAATGAATAATCCATGAAAGAAATAATAAATAAGCTACAGTACATTAAAACTTAAAACTTCTTTAAAAAATAGGTGAAGAAGGTTAAAAGTATAAACATCTAGTTATAAAATAATTAAGTTGTGGGAATGTATTGTACAGCATGGTGACTATCCTATATAATAAAAGGCTAATATGAAAACTGACTGAGCCGAAACCAGTTTGGCTCAGTGGGTAGAGTGTCAGCCTGCAGACTGAAAGGTCCCAAGTTTGATTCCGGTCAAGGGCACGTACCTTGGTTGCAGGCACATCCCCAGTAGGTGGTGTGCAGGAGGCAGCTGATCAATGTTTCTAACTCTCTATCCCTCTCCCTTCCTCTCTTTAAGAAATCAATAAAATATATATTTTTTTAAAAGAAGAAAATTGACTGAATAGTGGAATGACTGATCACTATGATGCCCACTGACCACCAGGGGGCAGATGCTCAATGCTGAGCTGCCCCTTGGTGGTCAGTGCGCTCCCAGAGGGGAAGGCTGCTCAGCCAGAAGCCCTGAGCCAGGCTCAAGGCTGGAGAGCACAGCAGCAGTGGCGGGAGCCTCTTCCACCTCCATGGCAGCACTAAGAATGTCTGCCGTTAGTCGGACATCCCCTGAGGTCTCTGGGACTAAGAGAGGGCACAGGCTGGGCTGAAGGAACCTCCCTCCCTGAGTGCCTGAATTTCGTGCATGGGACCTCTAGTAGATAATAATCCATATTGCATTATTTGAAAGTTGCAAAGAGAGATTTTTATAGTCCTAATCACAAGGGGGGAAAAAGTTTTAAAAACAATGAAAATATACTTCAATGACATTAAGAATTTTGAAGTTGTTTATAAAATGCCACATACTTTCCTTTAAAAATATCAGTCTGATTTAAAAAAAAACAAAAAAAAAAAAAAAACAGTCTACTCTGCGAAAGACAATGTCCACAAAAAGAAAACAATCCATTAACTGGGGGAAACTTTGCAAAAGACACATTTTTAAAATATACGAAGAACTTCTAAAATTCAACAATAAGAAAATAAGCAACTCTATTAAAATACGGGGCAAAGAACTTATGAAACAGTTCACCAAAGAAGATACACAAATGGCACATAAGTAAATGAAAAGATGTTCCACATCATAAGTCATTAGAGAAATGCAAATTAAAATAAAAAGATACCTAAAAACCTATTAAAATGGCCAAAATCTGGCAACACCAAATGCTAGTGAGAACCTGTCATTCATTGCGGGTGGGAAAGCATAATGGTATGGCCACTTTGGAAAACAGTCTGGCAGTTTTTCACAAAACTAAGTATATTCTTACCATATGACTCACCAACCATACTCTTTGATATTTACCCAAAGAAGTTAAAAACTTATGTTCACATAAAACATAGAGATTTATAGCAACTTTATTCAAAATTGCCAAAACCTGAAAGCGACCAAGATGTCCTTTAGCGGGTGAATGGATAAAATCCCCACTTTCTAAAAGTTTAAGTTATGCCATTTCACTTTTACCAAAGATCTACATTAATACACAATGACTTTTATCTAAAAGTCGAAATTTTAGCCTTGGCTGGTGAGGCTCAATTGGTTGGAGCATTGTCCCATGGATCTCGGGTTCGATTCCTGGTCAGGACACATACTCAGGTTTCCAGGTTTGATTCCCAGTCAGGTCGCATGTGGGAGGCAATCAATCAATGTTTTTCTTTCTCTCTCTTTCTCCCTCCCTTCCTTCCTCCCTCTATCTTCCTCTCTCTTAGAATCAATGAAAAAATATATCCTCGGGTGAGGATAAAATAAAAAATAAAAAAGAAGAAATTTCATCAGATTTATTTTGGTTTGCAAAAACAAGTACCAATATATATCTTTATAAAAGCAAAGTGGCATAACTCAAACTTTCAGAAACCTGGGGATACACATTGCCCTTTGCACTATTAAGAAATGTTTCATAGGGATATTCTACTTTTGGATAGTGAGGAAACCTATATAGTACTAAAAAAAAAAATGAGCTATCAAAGCCATGGAAGAAACCAAAATACATATTACTAAGTAAAAGAAGCCAATCTGAAAAGGCTAAATACTGTATGATTCCAACCATATAACAGTCTGGAAAAGACAAACTATAGATAGAGACAGTAAAAAGATCAGTGGTTGTCACACGTTAGGGAGATGGGGTGAAACAGGCAGAGTACAGAGTATTTTTAGGGCACTGAAACTACTCTGTATGAACCTATATGGATGGATACATGTCATTATACATTTGTCTAAACCAGAGATTTTCAATCTTTTCATCTCATGGCACACATAAACTAATTTAAGAAGATTGAAATCTTACAAACTATCTTTGCTGACCACAATGGAATGAAACTAGAAATCAATAGCAGCAGAAATACTGGGAAATCCATAAATAAGTGGAAATTAAACAACTTATTGTTGAAAAATCAATGACTCAACAAAGGAATCACAAGGGAAATTAGAAAATATCTTGAGACAAATGAAAATGAAATCATAACATACAAAAACTTATGGGCTGCAACAAAAGCAGTTTTAAGAAGATAGCTAATAGCTGGAAATGCCTACATTAAAAAAGATGAGAGATCTCAAATCAATAACCTAGCTTTACATCTCAAGGAACTAGTAAAGGAAGAACAAACTACACCAAAAATCAGCAGAAGGAAGGGAGGAATTAAGAACAAATAGTACAGAAAAATAAGGTATAGAAAAAAATATTTTTAAAAAATAAATAAAACTAAGAATTTGTTCGTGAAATGATCAGCAAAATTGGTGATCCCTTAATTAGATTAACTAAGAAGAAACAAGGAGATTCAAAAACTAAAATCAGAATTAAAGAGAAAGCATTAAAATTGAAACCAAATAATAAATAGGATTAAGAAACAACGTATAGAAATGGATAAATTCCTAAATATAAACAACCTACCGAGACTAAATCATGAAGAAACAAAAATATGAACAGAGCTATAACAAATAAGGAGATTGAATCAGAAATCAAAAACCTCCCAGCAAATAAAAGCCCATAACTACATGGCTTCACTGGAGAATTTCTACCAAACATTTAAATAAATTCTTATTTAAGGCAAATTTCTCTCAAACTCTTCCAAAAATTGAAGAGAAGGGAGCACATCCAAACTCATTTTATGAGCCAGCATTATTACCCTGATACCAAAGCCAGACAAAAATATTATAAGAAAACTACAGACCAATATCCATGATGAATACTGACATAAAAACCTCAACAAAATACTAGCAAACTAAGTTCAACAGCACATTAAAACAATTATATACCATAACCAAATTGGATTCATCCCTTGAATTTAAGAATTGTTAAATACACAAAAGCAATCTTGAGAAAGAACAAAGCTAGAGGCCTCACATTCCTGATTTCAATATATATATTACAAAGCTACAGTAATCAAAACTATATAATGCTGGCAGACACAGAGACAAATGGAACATAATAGAGAGCCTGACATAGTTATAAAACACAGATTGCTAAACATGTGTCCTGTTGACTACACATTACTGCCATTACTTTTAAGTTCTTCCTTGCATTGCAAAGGAAAAGAAATTAACATTTCCAGATTTCCCTCTGGAGGTAGTGGTAGGTACAAAGCTGGACAGAGAAGCAGCTTCCAGGTAGTTTCTTGAAAACCACCCATTCTGTTGCTACAAACCTAGAAAGTTATTAAGATTTCCAGTGACTTCTGAGAAAACAGCCAGCTTTGATACTTCTGGATGAATTAATCAGTGACAGCTTCCCTAACTCCCTGAGCCCTTTTAAATGTTGCATAGGCCTTTAATTCCCTATATTAAAACCCCATTGCTTGGAATTCATTGCCTTCTGTTTCCCTAATCAAACTCTGGTTGACTGATTCAGGGTGTGTGAAAATAGTCTATAACCTGAAAAAAGACATAAAAAAGCATGGATTACTATTTCTATTTCCACTGATAGGAGATTTCAACTGACCTTGTTTTCTGGTAATCAGCCTGCTTTTAGACAAATCAATACATCTAAAATAAAGCTTTCCTTCTACAAATCAATAAATAATAAAACTTTTCCTTACTAATAAAACAACTCTCTACCTAAGTTCATTTTCCCAGTTAATGACCCAGTCAAAACATGTTTACTAAGCAAGGCATTGTGTTACATACCAAAAGATTCTCCCTGTAAGAGTGTATAATATATGAATATTACAAAGACATAATATTCATAGTATAACTATTACATATCAGGAACCATGTGTAATGGGTAAGAGAAAGAATGGATTAAATTTGACTTCGGAGTGCAAAGATAAACATCAGAAAAGGATTTAAGGAAAAAGAGAATTAAAGGTTGCAAGAAACTGAAAGAAAGCATGCTCAAAACAACAAAGCTAGCAACCCCAGAATATGTATAGAGTACAAAGGCATACAATACAGAGAAGCTTATTCATGGCGTGTGGACTAAAGAGGAGACTAAGTCCAAATACAGAGTGTGTACTAAAAAGAGGAAACTAAATCAAAACACTACAAGGTCAAAAAAGCTAAACATCTGGACTTGATTCCCATTATCCAACTTCAGATTCATAGAAATTTATAAAATTTTATGCCTAGATAACAAAATCAGGCTGCTAATAAACCCCCACAGCTAGAACCTAATAGTAGAACTAAACAGAAAAAAGAAGCTGATCTTACTAAATTCCTGTTTTGATACTAACACTCTTCTGCTCAAAAACTTTCAAGAAGTTCTAAACACCTACTTTTATTAAGTCCCTCAATACCATGGACCCCATCCTATTCAACCATATTTTCAACCATTGCCCAACATGTACAACTCTTCCCAGATAGGCCATTCTCTGTATTACTGGCCCCTGAGCAAGGCAACAAAACATAGATGGAGTGACAACTTATATTAATCAGCTCGGGCTGCTACAACAAAATACCACAAATTGAGCAGCTTAAACAACATAAATTTATTTCTCATAGTTCTGTGGGCTCCAAGTCCAAGATCAAGATACTGAGCTGATCTGCTTTCTGGTAAAGGCTCTTCCTGGCTTGTAGATGGCTGACTTTTCGTTGTCACCTTGTGGCTTTTCCTCTGAGTTCACACTCAAAGAAAGAGAACGATCTCCCTCTTCTTGTAAGGCCACCGGCCCTAATGGATTAGGGCTCTACCCTTATGACCTCATTTAATCATAGTTATCTCCATAAAGACCCTGATTCAGTAATATTGGGGATTGGGGACACAAGATATGAATTGGGTGGGAGAGAGTGGCTGGGGGGCGGGACATAAACACTTACTTCAAATCACATTAGGTTATTTCTGAGGCTAGACCTTAAGAGATCTTGTGTCTTCTGCTCTTACCCTCTTGAAATACTTTCCCCGTCATGTGACAAAGCCCAGCCTAGCCTATTGGAGGATGAGAAACCATCCACAGGAGAACTAAAGCACGCTAGCCAATAGCCAAAAGCCAATACCAAATGCCTAAGCTGAGGTCACATTGGACCATGTAGCTCCAGTGAAGCTATCAGAAAACTACAACCACAGAAGTGACCCAGATGACACTCGCAGAAAAACTGCCAGCTGAGCTCAGGTCAAAATTGTAAAATCATGAGAAAATAAACGATTGTTGCTTTAGATCACTAACTGTGGAGATAATGTGTTACAGAGCAGTAAATATCTGATATGGCACACCTTCTTGTTCTGCTTTTCGACCGAGACCTCTGAACTCTGTAGGACTTCCCCCAGTCCCTGGAACGACTTCGACTTCGTTTCCTTCTGGAGCCATGAGAAGAGCTGCTGCTTGATCGATGTCTCCGTCTGAAATAAAATACAATCAGGTATCAGTGCTGTAAAAAAAATTTTGTATGAGCATTAAGGAGAAATCACCTAGATTCTAAAGAATTGTCTCTTTTTTACTGCCTTACACCTTCCTAAAAGCAAAAAGAGATAAAATGTTATTGCTCTTGAACAGTCAGATGACTGATTTCATAATTTAGTGATTGAATTAGCTACAAATTAAGACCTTGGAGGTGTTAAGTAATATACAATCCTTCCAAATTTTATTAGATAACGTAGTATGAGAATTATGCTAGTTTATGTCTACTTGTCTACAAAGAATAGACTAAGGAGAAAGACTGAACCCATGGGATGGACCTGAAAAAACATAACAAAACACCTCCGGTTTGGGACTTAACCTCATAACTAGTATATTATAGTATAGTATAGTATAGTATAATACAGTATAGTACAGTATAGTACAGTATAGTACAGTATAGTACAGTACAGTACAGTACAGTATAGTATAGTATAGTATAGTATAGTATAGTATAGTATAGTATAGTATAGTATAGTATACTAGAGGCCCAGTGCACGAAATTCATGCTCGGGAGGGGGTAGGAGGGTGGTGGTGTCCCTCAGCCTAGCCTATACCCCCTCCAATCTGGGACCCCTTGAGGGATGTCCGACTGCCTATTTAGGCCCGACATCCCTCTCACAATCCAGGACTGCTAGCTCCCAACTGCTCGCCTGCCTGCCTTTCTGATTGCCCCTAACTGCTTCTGCCTACCAGCCTGATGGCCCCCTAACCACTCCCATGCCAGCCTGATTGATGCCTAACTTCTCCCCTGCCAGCCTGTTTGTCCCCAACTTTCCTCCTCTGCTGGCCTGGTCATCCCTAACTGCCCTCCTCTGCAAGGTTGATCACCCCCAACTGCCCTCCCTTGCAGGCCTGTTGCCTCCCAACTGCCCTCCCCTCCTAGCCATCTTGTGGTAGCCATCTTGTGTCCACATGGGGGCAGGATCTTTGACCACATGGGGGCAGCTATCTTGATTTTGTGTTTTGGAATGATGGTCAATCTGCATATTTCTCTATTAGTAGATAGAATAACTACTAAAATAAAAATGTCTTACCCAGAAAAATTAAATATACAAAAATATGAGAACTTGAAAGAATGTAGTCTCATTACTACGTAGGTAAAAATTATGGGAATCACCTTCTATCATACGAATGTGAGCGAGGCTGAAGATCTCTGGACCAAGATCTTGACTTTGACCTTGATTTCCTTCCACCTTTTCTTCGACTATATGTTCTACTATCTGAAGAACTACTTGAAGATGACCGTCTACGATGTTTCTTTTTTCTTTTGCTTCTGCTTTCTTCTTCAGTATCTGATGAACGGCGGCCCATTTCTACAAGTTTAAATTCAAAGAAAATTATTACCAACATATGGCACTATGGATGAAATTTAATATAGCAATTTTTTTTAAACTTTGCAAAAATTTTTAGTCTTCAAGTAAAAACTTAAATGTACCTGGCTTCTTGACAAGAATATAAAAAACATCTCTTAATATAGTCTTCTGGTTTTATAATTTAGTAACTGTTTTTATAATTTATGAACAACTTAACTTTATCCCAAATTTTTCCAAATGTCTCTCAAAAGAGTCAATCTGAAGACAGCTCATTATAGCAATTTTCTTATATTTTAAGTTGCAGCTATGATTAATTACATAATATTTGGTTTAGGGATCAACTACCTAATCCTTCATTTTCACACTCCCTACGGATAAAACATATTTTACTATCTTTTAGAATTACTTTTTCTAATTGAAAATTCTACATTTTTAAATGGATAAAAGTCATTAGAGTACAAAGTGAAATAATATACTATCACATTTCACTTGTAAAATTTGTGAGAGGAAATGTTTACTTAAGTAACAAAGTTAATGAGGTTATTGTGAAGTCAATCAAATCTTCACACTGCTAGTAAAGTGGTGGTATATTCCTTCCTAAAAGCAATTAACAATTTAAATAAAGAGTCATAAAAAATGCTGGGTTTTTTTTTTCCACAAAGCAATTCTACTTCTAAGAATATATCTGAAAATTTTCTTTAAAAAAAAATATAGCCACAAAGATATCCATTATACCATTATTAAAACTGTCTCTATAGAAAATACAATTTTTAAAAATATGTACACATGAATAAGAGCAAAAATTAAAAAATGGTAATATTTAAGTGGTAAAACTGGATAACGTTCTTTTCTTTTTAAAAATATTTTCTATTTGGCTATGGTAATGTTTTTACATTTAGTATACAAAAGAAAAAATATACAAAACTAGAAGTTAAAGTTATTTTTCAAATTATATTTTTATTGTTGACTTTATTATAGATGTCCCTCATTTACATTCCCTTTGCTTTTCCCCCCAGACTCTGCCCTCCCCTCCCTATGACAATGACCATGGGCTACACATACATGTTCTTTGGCTACTCTCTTCACCTTCTTTCACCTTATCTACCCCCATGCATCTGCCCTCTGACATCTGTCAGTCTGTACCAAGTATCCATGTCTCTGGTTCTATTTTGTTTGTCAGTTTATTTTGTTCATTGGATTGTACAAGTGAGATCACATGATGAGTGCCTTTCTCTGACTGGCTCATTTTGCTTAGATAATAATCTCCACGCTGTCATAAAAGGGAAGAGATCCTTTCTTTTTATAACCTCGTAGTACTCCATTGTGTAAATGTACCATAGCTTTTTTTATCCACTCATCTACCAATGGTGTTGGGAATTATCAGAATATATTCCCAGAAGTGGGATCACTAGGTTGAAAAGCAGTTCCATTTTCAACTTTTTGGGGAAACTCCATACTGTTTTCCACAATGGCTGCATTCCTACCAACAATGCACTAGGGTTCCCTTTACTCCACACCTCTCAGCACTTGTTTGTTGATTTACTGAAGGTAGCCATTCTGGCAGGTGTGAGGTGGTATTTCATTGTGGTTTTAATTTGCAACTCTCTGATGGTTCGAGACATGAGCATTTTTTCATGTCTACTGGCCATCTGTATGTCCTCTTTAGAAAAGTGTCTATTCCAGTCCTTTACCCATTTTTTAAATTGGATTGTTTACCTTCCTGGTGTTAAGTTGTATAAGTTCTTTATATATTTTGGAAATTAATCCCTTATCATGGGGGAACGTGTTCTCCCATAGAGTAGGTTCCCTTTTCATTTTGTTCGTTTCTTTTGCTGTGAAGAAGATTTTTAGTTTGATGTAATCCCACTTATTTTTGCTTTCCTTGCCCTAACAGTGGTCAGCAAACTCATTAGTCAACAGAGCCAAATAGCAACAGTACAACGATTAAAATTTCTTTTGAGAGCCAAATTTTTTAAACTTAAACTTCTTCTAACACCACTTCTTCAAAATAGACTCGTCCAGACCGTGGTGTTTTGTGGAAGAGCCACACTCAAGGGGCCAAAGAGCTGCATGTGGCTCGCAAGCCACAGTTTGCAGACCAAGGCCCTGGGAGACATATTGGCTAAAATATTGCTATGTGAGATGTCTGAGATTTTACTGTGTGTGTCTTCTACTAGGATTTTTACGGTTTTGCAACTAACATTTAGGAATTTCCTTAGCTAATAAGGAACTTACTCTTCTTACTTTAAAGTTAGCCTTTAGGTTCTCATATGCAACCTTATTTTTGTTACTGACATGGTTGTTAGCTATCCAGCAAGATCCATGATATGTAATGGTAAGACAAGTGGTTAATGGATCAGATAAGCAAACGTCTCACACTTTCCTTTAATATGTATTCAAAGTAAGGTAAAAATCATCACTAAAAACAAAGCCGTTTGTTAAATTACAGCTGTGTTTTCAGAACTGTCAGGTGAACTTTCCCCTCCCTGGTTCCAGTTGAAAACTGCTGTTACGATTTGATTTAAAACTTTATGCTATTTACCTACAGCCAGAAATAGTAGTAAATATAGTTCTGAAACTCTAAGATGTTCACATTTCTAACATTTTATTGTTCAACAAAACACTGGGAAGAGTTGATTTTGTAACTTTCAGCAAAATCAGTAACGTATCTAAGCAGGCTTTCTCGTTGAAAAACGAAACTGCGCTGGACAAAAGAGCACACGATCCTTTCCAAATACTATGATATAAAATTACACAGATACACATTATATACGTACAGATATACATGCTTAAATGTATGTGTGAATAATATATGTATAATCTATGTATCAATTATATCTAACCAGGTGGGTGTGCGTGACGATGTGTGTATGTATAATATTTCCATTAAGGAATTTATACGTAACTGAGTGATAATGATCACTTAAATTTTCTTATTTCCTGGCTTTTTCTTCCATTCTTGTTTACATTTTTAAGCAGTTAAAAATGTTCTGTACCACAAATAATCATTTAACATGAACTTTTATGCTCTTATTATCTTGTTAAAAAATACTAATTTTTTTTTACATAAGAATATAAAGATAAAAAATATAAATTCACAAGGATATACAGACTAGAAGACAGCAGGAACAGTAAACAAGATACATCAACAAATTTTTAGCAAATGAAAAACATATGGAGGATTTGGGGCTATGAGAGCCAAATACCAGCAACTATAGAGAATTTCAACATGAGAAAAGCCAATTTACATAGCAAAAATCAGAAAGGATAGGAATTTAAGATACCACTTACCACAGTGGACACACAGATGCATGGAACTAAAAAAACAAGGAAACTGGATAGAAGTCTATAAAAGCAGTAATCTCCCATGCAACCCAGACAGGTAGGTAGGTGACTACTCTTCCCCAATCCCAGGAGTGATTCTGACAGAAATCGAACATTGTCACTGGTAGTTAAAAGTGAAAAGGGAACCCAAAAGGGAATCCCAACCTTAATGGCTCTGAATGGTAGGAGCTATCAACTCATTGTTTAGTTGAGACAGTGGTAATTGAAGCAACTTTAACCTGTTAATCATATGTAAGTTCTTGCTGATTGTCTATTATTGGAATTCCTGCCAAAAGAATATGGGTGTTTCCCATAGCCTCAATAAAAAGGGATGGCAAAAGGCCAGAACAGTCCTAGAGGTGGACTCCCAAATTAAAAAATCTTGCATTTACAGACCAGAAATAAACATGAAAACAAAAAATGTTTGAGTCTCAGTTTCAATGTCCAAAAGGTCTGAGTCCAAGTTTCAATGTCCAACAGTTCTTCATGTGTACTTGTCAGCAATGATATCTGGATGGTGGACAAATGGTGGCGATGCAGGTCCGACTGTCTCTGGTTTTGTCCTGGGAAACCTGCAGCGACGCACAGCTGTTGACTGCTAGCATGGCAAGGCGTTGACAGCGTCTTCCATGTATGGACTGTTTCTCCTCTTGTCTTAGTAAAAATGTCAAAACAATACAGCACCAGATCCAGGGGCACAGTAAATGAGAGCAGAGAGATGCTAAACTAAAAGTGAAAGGAATTACATCTACAACTAATGGTAAATACTGTGCCATTAGTTGGATCCAAGATAGTTCTGACAAAGGATTCATCTATGCAAAAACTGAACAGTAGCTGAAAAAGATATACAGTAAGTATCTGAAGGTATGCCCACCCGCCCCCCAAAAAATGGCCAGGCTCTTACCCAATTACCTATAACCAAACCCGCCAGTTAATGAGCCCAAGCCTTAAACATTTTTCAGTAAACAATTTTTGTTAACTTTTTATTTTTATTTTTATTTTTTTTTTAAATATATTTTATTGATTTTATACAGAGAGGAAGGGAGAGAGATAGAGAGTTAGAAACATCGATGAGAGAGAGTCATCGATCAGTTGCCTCTTGCACACCCCCTACTGGGGATATGCCCGCAACCAAGGTACATGCCCTTGACCGGAATCGAACCCGGGTCCCTTCAGTCCCCAAGCCGACGCTCTATCCATTGAGCTAAACCGGTCCCGGCCAATTTTTGTTAACTTTTTAGAGATTATTAAAAGGGGGGGAGGGATGCATAACCAATCATGTGATGAAAGCCTTCATTATAAGAGACAGAAAGGAAAAAACAACTCCTAGTAAACCAGGAACATGCAGAAGAAAATTAAAGGAAAATATCACAATTAATTCCCTCAGAAACATATGAGAAAATGATCCAGCAAACAAAAATAGGAGGAACATCCATAGAACAGGGGAAAAAGCTTGAAATTTTAAAAAATGATAACTTGTAAAAAAAAAAATACAATAAAATTAGAAGATTAGTTCAAATGACTCACAAAAAGTAGTAAGAAAAAGGTTAAAAATAGGAGGTAAAAAGTCCCTGGAACAATTAATTTTAAATAACATAAACCAGACATTTCTCATAAAAATTCAGACACTAGGAATATACAGAAGACCCCAGAAATTTCTACAGAGAAAAAAAAAATGGAGAAATCATAATAAAAGGAACAGGACTTCTAAACTGCAATATATAGAAAACAATGGAGACTTGTCTGCAAAATTCTAAATGAAAATGCTTTTCAACATAGAATCTATATCCAGACTAATCATTGATCTAATAAAAGATCAGAATAAAGACATTTTCAGATATGCAGCCCCAAAATTATACCTCTCACTCCACCAAAACAACAAAGACAAGCCAGATTCAAAAAATAAGGAATGTAACACTAGAGATAGGTAAAACATCCCAGGATGAAAGCAGGCCTAGCTATAAGGGATCCATCAGTGAGCAAGAGATTTAAAAAAACAACAACAACCTTGCCCTCAAGGAGCTTATATGCTAGTATATGTAACAGCAGTTCTCAAAATGGGATCTGTAGGACACCTGAGGTTCCCTAAGACCCTTTCAGGGGATCCAAGAGGTCAAAACTATTCTCATTACAATACTCAGATATGACTTACCTTTTGCACTGATGATGTACAAGCAATAGTAGACAAAACTACTAAAGGCTATGGCACCAAACTGTACTAGCAGTCATTGCATTCTTTATAACAATAGTTAAAGGGGGGGAAGAGCGGGGGGCACAGAGGCAGGGGAGGTTGAGTGGGTGGAAAGAGATCAACCAAAGAACTTGTATGCATTTATGCATCATCCATGGACACAGACAATAGGGTGGTGAAGGCCTGGGGTGGGGGCAGAGGCGGGCTAGAAGAGGTCAATAGGGGGAAAAGGAGGACATATGTAATACTTTCAACAAAAAAGAATTTTTAAAAAGCAGTTCACTTGATCACTTAAGAATGTCCTTGATAAAGTAGTAAAAAGCATTAACTTTATTAAATTTCAACTCTTGAGCAAACATCTTTTAACATTCTATGTGATAAAATGGGAAACACACATAACTGCTGCTGGATAATGAAGAATGATGGTTATCTTGAGAAAAGGCATTTGGGCAACTGAACTGCAAGTTGAACTGGCTGCTCTTATCATGACCTACAACTTAAAAGGACTCTGATAATTCAAACTTGCATATTGAGAGACATTTTCTCAAAAATGAACGAGTCTTTCACTTCAAGAAAAATTAACAATATTTGTTGCCAATAAAATTTGAGCTCTCAAGCCAAAATTAGAATTTTGGGTAAATTGTATCTACTATCATGAGACTGATAGCTTGCCAGTATTAAAGATTTCTGTGATGATGAGATCAGTGGTGATACTAATAAATGTGATTTTTTAAAAATATTATGTAATGAAGGGTAGCAACATTGGAAGATATGTGTAATGCAAAGGGTCAGTATTTCCCAGCAGGTTAATGCATCATGTCGCAGAATCATGCATAGTTAAAAAAATGCATTCACAGTGCAAGACAAACTATAAGATTTTAATTTGGAAAGGTATGAAAAGATCACCTATATGGTTTCAAATACCACATTACGACCAACTTTTAAGAAACTACCACTTATCAAGTTTTGGTGTAATATCAAAGAATTATCTGCAAAGGCTATTAAAATACTACTTTTTTCTAAAACTAATATAATATTGTGTTAACTATACCTTAATGAAGATATAATTTTTCTATGCCATATCTGTGTGAATAGATTTTCTTCATATACCTCAATCAAAACAACTCATCACAATAGATTGAATACAGAAGCATATCCTATATAATAAAAGGGTAATATGCAAATCGACTGAACAGCAAAATAACCGGTTGCTATGACACACACTGACCACCAGGGGTCTGTTGCTCAATGCAGGAGCTGCCCCCTGGTGGCCAATGTGCTCCCACAGGGGTAGCACCGCTCAGCCACAAGCAGGGCTGAGGGCTGGCAAGCGCAACAGCAGTGGCTGGAGCCTCTCCCGCCTCCTTGGCAGCACTAAGGACACCCTACTGCGACTTAGGCCCACTCCCCACAGTCAGACATCCCCCAAGGGCCCCCAGACTGCTAAAGGTCACAGGCTGGGCTGAGGGACACCCCACCCCACCTCTGCCCCCGAGTGCACAAATGTTGTGCACAGGGTCTCTAGTACTGTATAAGTATCCAACTGTCTTCTATTAAGCCAGACATTAGAGATTTGCAAAAATGAAAAATAATGCCAGCCGAAGCCAGTTTGGCTCAGTGGTAGAGCGTCGGTCTGCGGACTGAAGGGTCCTAAGTTCGATTCCAGTCAAGGGCATGTACATTGGTTGCGGGCACATCCCCGGTAAGGGGTGTGCAGGAGGCAGCTGGTCGATGTTTCTCTCTCATCGATGTTTCTAGCTCTCTATCTCTCTCTCTCCCTTCCTCTCTGTAAAAAAAAAATCAATAAATGTATTTAAAAAAAAAAGAAAAAAGAAAAACAATGCCAGTTTTCTCACTAAGAATGTTTTGTTTTGAAAAATATATCGGGTCTAGTAATACTTAATGTCGTTTTTTAACATTCGTTTAAAATCTTGCTTGGCGTTGACTTGTATTGACATAACCTTCAAACACATGGTATCTACAGAACGTGTGAAGTGCAATTAACAAGTTTTGCTTGAAAAAGTTTGTGTTTGGTTTGTTTTTTGTTGCAAAACTAGGGCTAAGAAGATGGCGGATGAAGAGCATATTCGGCACTGCATGCTTTACGAGTTCCAATTAGGAAGAAAAGCAAGTGAGGCTGCAAAAAACATCTGTAGTTAGTGCTCTTGGTCAAGATGCAGTTAGCGCCAGAAAATGCCAGCGTTGGTTTGAGAAATTTCGCGAGGGAAATTTTTCGTTAGATGACAAGAGTGGTCGAGGCCGTGTGTCCAATTTTGATCAAGAAGCTCTTCAAGCTCTTTTGGTGCAAAATCCTCAAATTACCCAACAAGAGCTTGCGACAACTTTAAATTGTTCACAAAAAACAATTTCCAATCAATTGCGTGCACTTGGCAAAGTCCAAAAGTTTGGAAAATGGGTTCCTCATGAGTTGACCGACAACAACCGTAATCAAAGAGTCACAATTTGCAGTTCGCTCCTCTCTCGTCAAAACCGTTTGCCGTTTTTAGAGCAAATTGTTACCGGAGATGAACAATGGGTGCTGTATGTTAATTTGAAAAGGCGGTCTCAATGGTTGGACAAAAATGAGGCTCCGCAGCCCACGCCAAAACCTGACTTTCATGCAAAAAAAGTGATGTTGTGTGTTTGGTGGAATTTTAAAGGAATTCTTCATTATGAACTTTCACCATCTAACCAAACCATTACAAGTGCCGTGTATAGTGCCCAATTGGAAAGGTTAGCCCAAGCTTTAAGAGAAAAAGAACCCGCGCTGATTAATCGGAAGGGCGTAATTCTTCACCACGATAACGCACGACCACATACTGCAAGAATCACTGCTGAAAAACTGCGCCAGTTGGAATGGGAAGTTCTCCCTCAACCTGCATATTCTCCTGATATTGCCCCTTCCGATTACCATTTGTTTCGTTCTTTGCAAAACTTTCTTCTTGGAAAAAAATTTAATAATGAAGAATGCCTCAAAAATGCATTGACCAAATTTTTTGCATCAAAATCACAAGAATTTTACAACAGAGGGATTAAAATGCTTCCTGAGCGTTGGGCATAAGTAGTAGAAAACAACGGCAACTATATTGTTGATTAAATTTTGTTGTATTGTTTAAATAAATTCGATTTAAAAAAGTATTAGAAAACGACATTAATTATTACTATACCTAATAGTTATTTTTCGTATCAAATTTGTTATTTGTTACCATATGATGTATTATTATTATTGTGGATTAATAAAAATTCAAAATTTCCTATTTTAATTATTAGTGAAGCAATATTTATAGATATAGCCCACATAGATAATAGTTCTTGGGGGTCTCAATAAGTTTTAAGAGTATAAAGGGATCCTAAAACTAAAAAAGTTTGGGAACCACTGCTTTAAGGCAGCTATCATCATTTCCACTCTCCATTCTTATCTAGCTTATTAAGACATAAAGAAGTAGGGAGAGAGAAAAAAAGCACACATCTAGTTATGTCCCTTGATGGTGACCAAAGAAAGAAAGGAGAGAGTGGTATGAATTTTTTTTTGTTTTAATTTCAAACAACATAAATTATCCATAATAGAATGGTTACATTTAACCCTAAAAGTTAGTGGGAGATACAAAATCTTCTTTCTAGGAGCTCAATAATAAAAGTTTGAAAAACTGTCACAAAATTATAAATATTTTCCCAAGGGATATAGTTACATTTCAGAAAAAATTACACTGAAATATTAATCTCAGTAAGAGAAAACAAACAGCCACCATAATTCTTTATTATGGTTAACATTAAATATTTATCCAGAAAAGGAAGTCAACACTAAGCAAATCAGAAGCAGACCCAAATATCGTCTTCTCTATCAATGACAGGTGTTGAACTCTATTCACTGCCCTCAATATATATTCACCTCTGGATTTCCATAATGTCCCTAGCATGTAGCTGGATATACTTGCTCACTGAAATCATAGTGGTCAACTTATATTTCACACTCCTAGTAAGAAAGAACTCTTTATATGTAACTCCTTTGGTAAGGTGCAGTGCATGGGAAGACAGATTAATAGTAGCTCTTTCTGATATGGGCAATGATGATTGAGCACAGATTTTTATGAATCCCACAAGGTAACTATTTTTCAACCTATGTGTAAGCAAAAAAAAAACAACAACACACACACACAAACAAACAAAGAGACAGAACTCCCCAATGGTGTTACATTCTAACTCTGGTCTCTATTATATTCGTATATCCTGGTTGAATCTTACGGTTGCAAACCTTACCCAACTACTCATACTACAGAACTGAAGCCAAGACTGGTAATGACGACAGTAGGACATCAATTTACAAAAACATCTTATTGCAAAGTTTAGGTGAACGATGGAGGATATGGACCCAAGATGTGGCCATTCAAAAAACAGTTCAAAGGCATACACAAGTAGTTTCTTTGTCCAGTTATTGATAAAGACACAAAAACAGTTATCTTTTTCAGAAAACAGGCAGTTAGAGAGAACAAGGATTCCTAAAGGATATGACAGTTTATAATTATTTCTCTACTACTCATTCATCAGTAAATCAAACTACATTTTTTTTAATCTTGGACACATGGTCAAAAAAAAGAGAGCCATCATTTTAATGAGAAATAGAGAAAAGTAAAAGTGGGGTTAATAATAGCATAAGAGCTCCATAAACAAGTATAGAACTATGCAAAGGCAGTAAAAGAACGGAGGTAAAATTCTAGCTTAACAAGCCTAACAAAGCAAAAAACTCCAAAAGAGATAGAGAATTGTCAAAACACTCCTCCTCCCATAACAACTAAAAATCTACAGACTAGCATATCTTTTTTTTCTTTCTTCCTTTCTTTCTTTTTCTCTTTTTTTTTTTTTCTTTTTCTTTTTGAAGCATTACTGGGCATGGGACTTTTCCCCAATGGTTTGAAAATCAAAGCAGAAAATATATCTGTACATCTACTAGAACAATCTTACTAGAGGTTTCCAACAAGTAACACATTTCTTTCCTGAAACTGGCCAAGTTGGAAAGGCAATTGATAGGTGCCGTCTACCTTCATGTTTTTCAGCTTCAAACATTTTTAGCCCTTGCGCTGAAGAACGTACAGTAAGAAAGTGCTATCCCTTAGCAGGAAACCTCCTTTGCCTGCAAAGACAGTGAGTCTGTACAGACTCTAAGGCTAGACGGGGCTCTCAAAGGATAACCAGCACCTGTAACACCTGCTCCAGTCCTTAAACCTGAGAACTCTGCATATCTCCTGCACTTGGAGCTTTTACATCTAAGGTCAAAGATGACAACGTGAACACTTGTTGGTGAGAACACAAAACATGTGAATTAATTTAACTACCTAGGATCTGTTTAGTTGATTCACAACTAGATGACTAATTCCGAAAATGCAAAAAATAAATAAGTTTTAAACAAATGATTAGGCTTCCAGTGTGCATTTAAAGATATAGAACCCCTCAGAGCGAAATTATCTTAAAGTTGACCTAAAATCAAGAGCAACATATGTAATAGAGCATTAGAACCACCAAAGTAAACGGTTTCAGGGTAGCCATGTACTTTTAACCTGAAGGCCACAAGCCCTGAAGTCAAGGAAGAGTGCTTAAAGTGGGTACGAGTATTTACACGTGGGCAAGTCTATTGCACCCTGCACCGTCTTTTCCTCTCAGCAAGCTAGTGTGTGAGCTGGGAAGAATGGGAGGAGAAAAAGTGTTTCTAAAGTAGAGACCACGGCCCTAGCTGGTTTGGCTCAGTGGATACAGCATCCGCCTGCGGGCTGCAGGGTCCCAGGTTCAACTCCGGTCAAGGACGTGTACCTTGGTTGAGGGCACATCCCCAGTGGGAGGTGTGCAGGAGGCAGCTGATCAATGTTTCTCTCTCATTGATGTTTCTAACTCTATCTCTCGTAAAAAAAAAAAAAATCGACTTTTTTATGAGATAGAGTTAAAAACATATATATAAATATATATATATATATATATATATATATATATATATATATATATTATTGGTTTTTTAATGTTAGAAACTATATATGTATATGTGTGTGTGTATATATATTTATATATATAATTTTTTTTTTTTTAATGTAGAGACCACGGACGGGGTGGGACAGGGCGCACCAGGTTGCAGCCTCTCTCCCAGCACCTTCCCGGGCCCTTATGGCCAAGGCTGGTCCGTGAACCCCAAAGCAGAGATCCATGGAGCTGGGGTAGCGAGGGCGAGCGAGGAAGCGCAGGAAAAGCGGACTAACTCTTTCTCACCACCTCCAGACCCAGGGCCTAGCCAGAGACCAGCGCCCCGGCACCACCCCAAAGCCAGGCACCGCCGGGGGCCCCGGCTCCCAGCACCGGGGTCCGGAGCCCGCAGGTGCGGGACGCATGCGCACTGGCCCCCGCGCCGCACACCTGGGAACCAGCCCCCGGCCCGCCGCCTCCCAGGCGGCCGCAGGCCCCGCGCCGCCTCACGCAGGAGCAAGGCCTCGGAACCCCGCCGCCGCCGCGGCGCCGCCTCCCGGGCCCCGGCGAGGGCATCACCTGGCTCCCGGCCTTCGGGATCGCACCTCCCGTAGACTAGCAAGCGCCGCAAGATTTGGAAATGGTTCTTCAAACAGGGGAGCCGCCGGCGTCCTCCGAACTTGCTTCGGTTTAAGCTCACCGCCTTCCTGGTTCCAGCGCCAGGCAGCGCCAGCCGAGCCTCCGAGTGCATCGATGGAGGCGACCAGGCGCTCGGAGTGCCGAGGGAATAGATCGCCAACGCCGCCGCCAATTTTTTGTTTGCTGTTGGTTTTGCTTTGCTTGTTCGATTATTTCATTGCCTTCTAACAACAAAATTAATAAATTAAAAATAAATAAAGGTGGGGGCTGACGGGTGTAACTGCCTTTGTAGTCGTCGTTATCGTCACAGATAACCAGTATAAACAAGTCTGCATCATAGGAAGTTAGGTTTAAGACACATGTAGCAAAATTGGTTATCTCTAGCTGGGGGAAGAGGAAACTCACCCAACAAATAATAAATCATGGGAGTGTGTCTGCATAGAGTCGTGTGTGATTAAAATACAATGATTTATTTGCAAAAAAAAAAAAAAATGCATTCAAAGTCGGTGTTTCTTCTGCCCTGAAGGTGAAGGCACTCACAGGTTGGTTGCAAATTAAGTTTCTCACATTAAAGTAACTGGTTGTTAGAGGACTGTGGAAAGGAAGTCTGCCCTAGGCAGGGAAAGGAGATTTCTTCTGGGAGAGAAATTGTTTAGGTGCTTGTTGTTATTTACATCAATAAGATTAAAGCGATTAAGCATTTTCTGTAACTCATATTGCATTAATTATCTGTCCTTGCATAAGCATCCTGTTTCCTTGCTAACTATAAGTACGCAAAGATATGGAGATAAATAAACTGTTGGCCTTGGTTTGGGTCAACTGCGAGAACCAACTCGTTCAGAATCGCTAGATACCCAAACCACAGTTTTCTGCAGGTATTTGAGAGGTGAAAATAAGTTCCAGAAATACATTTGTCATAAATGACTGTACATTAAATAACCAGTTTTGAGGGACCGTTTTAACACTAACTACCACACTTCACGTTTATTTTAAATAATTCAATAACTGGGAGGACTCAGGGACCTGAATTTTATTGGAGCTTGTATACCTGTCTGCAGGCTGTCAACTGAGCTTTACTATCAATTTTTTTTTTTTTTACCAAAACTGTATTTTGCAATACACTGTTTCCGGAAAACATTTACTATTTAATAAAACAACCTCATTAGAACTTCATGAGCATTTATTAGCATATCATTTCAAAACCTTTGTGTGTTTTTTTAAATAAGTTTCCCTTAGGCCAGTAGAATCCGTGATCAGACACTGCAGATCTCTCATAACTATCAACACCATTATTCCTAAATATACAAAGAGCCAGGAAAATCTTTTTGGTCTGAATCGCATCAATTATCTGGACCTCCTCTGATTACCTTTAAAGTGGTCATCTCTCCCTCTAGCTCTGTAGATGGAATTTGAGATCAGACCTAGAAATCATGGGGGGGGGGGGGGGGGGAAAGGTAGCTGGTGAGTCTCTTGGTCCCTTACCAGACTTCTAAAGTGGTCATTTTGGAGCTATTTGTGAATAGTATTTAACACCTCAATTTGGGAGCTCTTTCTGGTCATTCTGCTCAATAACCTTAAAAACATATTTTCTTAAAGGATTAAATTTTTATGGTTATTCCCCTCTCATATCAGGACTAAGGTTATTACAATGTAAAACCATGTTCCTAAATTCATATAACTTTGGAAAGTGTATTTTAGTCTCTTTCATAGCATAATAAAATAAAAGCAAGCACTAAATATAATTCATTAATACCTAAAAGTTATTGCACTGGAAACATAAAAATCTTAATTATTTCTCCTAAAAGTAACAATAGTGAAATGTTTTAAGAATAAAATATAACTTCAGCATTCAAGAGAAAATAAGGCAAATACTTCTTTAAAAGTATTATATCTATCTCAAGTTTGCCAAATGTGAACATTTTAATCTGAAGAGTGGTATAGTATGACAGTTATGTATAGCCTCTATTCACATATATCCGAGAAACACTAATATATTAAGTTTTAATTGTGGTGGTTTTTTTTCTATAAATGTTTTAGGTTGCTCTGATGGAACTTCTCAAATTATCTGTTAACTTCGTGCTGTTGCTTTAACCAATGGATGGAAGATGTACATATCAAAGTTTTGTCATGGCTTTTATTTTTACTAGGAGTTACTAGCTCTAAGAAAATAAACCCAGTTCCCTTTAACATCAGAAAGCCTGCATTCATGTTTATTAACATTTACACTGCTTGAAAACGTCCCCAACGCTACCCTGGAAGAGATATATTTGTTTACAAACTCAAATAATATAACTTAACATATGCAAATATTCTTATGTGACATACATGTGTGGCCACCCTTCTCACAGCAAGCTTCGTCCTGCACAACACAGACAAATGACTCAGGAATACAGTCATTCCTTCCACATTAACTGTTCCGATTAAAACAGCCCGGGGTGAGCGCCGGAGACTTTTTTTTCTCCCGGCGAACATCTCTTTTTTCCATAGTCCGCAATCAATAAAATTAAGAGGGGCACAAACTTAACATCGACTGATTTTTTTTTTTTAATTCAAAGCAGGATAATCACTTGCTTTTCAAAATCAGGAAACCAACCAGAATGTTTTCCAGGTTGCTAAAGAAGAGTTTTTGCCTTTCATGTCGGAAAGAGCCGGGCCCCAGGGGTTTAGTAACAAGGGAGACGGGGTGAGGGTCCTGGAACCTCCCAGAGGGAACCAAGTCCAACTAACTGTCCTTGGCGGGGCGCTAAGGAAACTCTTCAATATGGAATCTGTCAGGGAACAGCTGCTCGGGGAAACGTGTTCAATTGACCGGCCAACCGGGTTGTTGGTGGAGGAGTCAGCCGGCTTGGGCTCCAGGACGCAAGTAGTGGGGTAAATCACCAATCCCCCGGGGCCGGGAGGCTGGTGGAGACCCTGGCTCAGCCCTGGCTGCGGGGCCGGGAAGCCTTTGAAGGAGCCGCAGCGGGACCTTGCCCCCGAGCCGGGTGGGAAAGCCAGGGTGCCGGGCTGCGAGGTGGAGGTGGGGAGGGTCAGGCTGGCAGCGGGGATATAGACCTGCAATAACGGGTCACCATACGGAACTGGGTTGCGGGGCGCCAGGCGCGGGGCAGGGCAGGGATGCGGGGCAGCAGTGAGGGGCCGGGCAGCCACGCGGGCGGGCGGGCGGCACCCCGAAGCCGGGCGGGCGGGCGGGGACGCGGGGTCTGGCGCGGAGTCTGGATAACGGACTCGCTCCGGGAGCCGCGCACTTGTCAGTTTCCTCTTGGCCACGCCCCGGCGGAGCAGGTCCAGCTCCCCTGGTGTTTAACTAAGTCTTGACACCGACGCAAAATCCACGCCTAATTAAATTAATTAGGGCTTCTTGTCAATCCTGGATGAATGGCCGAGTGCGCAGGCGGCCGAGGCGCTCGCTCGGAGAGAACCCGGACGGCCTGGGACCTGCCTCCTCCTTCCGCCCCTTTCCCCGTCCCCCTTCCCCTTCGCTGCCCTCCCACTCCAGACCCAGCCTGCTCGGACTCCAGTTTAATCTCTCTCTCTCTCTCTCTCTCTCTCTCTCTCTCTCTCTCTCTCTCTCTCTCTCTCTCTCTCTCTCTCTCTCCCTCTCTCTCTCTCTCTCCCCCCTCTCTCCTTCCTCTCCCTCTTGCTCTCCCCCCGCCATCCCCACCTCCACCCCCCCCCCCCCCGCAGGTAGCGGCGGCGCGGGCGCTCCCCGGGAAGGAAGGGGCTCCCTCGGAGTCGCGAAGGGAGGTAATTCGCTCCGAACCAGGGGCCGCCTGGGCGAAGTATAAATAGTGAGACTTCAAGAGCAGCGTCGCCATCAGATCTGAACTCCCCTCCGAGGGAAGAATTGTCAAAGATCTCCCCATTGAACCAGCGGGCTCCTCCGGCGGGGAAGCAGCATCAGTTCATATTTCCCTCGGCCCCCGCCCCTCCCCTCTTCCTCCTCCTCCCCTTCCTCCCCCTCCTCCTCCTCCCTCCTCCTCCTCCTCCTCATTCCTCCTCTTCCTCCTCCTTTTCCTCCTCCTTCTCCTCTTTTTTTACTTTTCTCCTTCTACTTCTCTTTCTTCTTCCTTCTCTTCTTCTTTTCCTTCTTTCTTCTTCCCCCTCCTCCTCCTCCCCCCTCTCCATCCTCCCCCCCATCCCCTGCCCCATTGATGTGTTATCACTGGGGGGGGCTGGAGCAGTAAAAAGAGAAGAAGGAAAAAAAAGAAGAGCGGGGCCCGGCCGTGAGCGGTGGTGGTGGTGGTGCGCGGGGCTGCGGGGAGGCATCAGAGGCGGCGGCGGCGATGGAAGAACTCACGGCGTTCGTCTCCAAGTCTTTCGACCAGAAAGTGAAGGAGAAGAAAGAGGCCATCACCTACCGGGAGGTGCTGGAGAGCGGGCCGCTGCGAGGGGCCAAGGATCCGGGCGGCTGCGCGGAGCCCGGCCGCGACGACCCGGCAGTCCGGGCGGCCGGCGGAGGCGGCGGCGGCGGAGGCGGCGGAGGCGGAGGAGGCGGAGGAGGCGGAGGAGGTGCAGGAGGAGGAGGAGGAGGTGGAGGAGGAGGAGGAGGAGGCGGAGGAGCTGGAGGAGGGCGCTCTCCGGCCCTCGAGCTGGACATGGGCGCCGCCGAGAGGAGCAGGGAGCCGGGCAGCCCGCGGCTCACCGAGGGTAACGGTCCCCGATCCCCGGCCCCGGGTCCCCTTCCCGCCTTCCCAACTCCGCGCAGGCGGGAGAGGACCCCCAAGGCCCAGCGTGGTGCGGGGTGGGCGGGGGGACGGCCGGGACGAGGCGAGGGTCCTGGGCTCCCAGTTTTTGGAAGCTGGGGTGATGGTGGTGGTGGGAGTCCGGTAGTGTGCATGGTCGCGGGTGGGATCCGCGTGTCTATGGGGAGGGAAGGGGGCGTATTGGGGATGGTGCGCGCCCTTCTCGGATGGAGGCTCCCGCCGTTCCCACTCCGCCCAAATGCGCTCTCCAGCGGCGGGAGGACAGGGCCTCGGAGCGGGCGGACGGTGAAGTTCGCGGGGCCGGGCGCAGGCGGGGGTCCTGGCAGCGGCGGGGACTGCCGGCGGGATCAAGGTTAGCATCTAGAGTTTGTGAGAACTCCTTTTCTAGGGGAGAGAGGAGAGAAGAAAAAGGAGCCAGACAGAGAGAGAGAGAAGAAAATGTCACCCTCCGGTGGCCCGGGATTTGGGACCGTGGCAAAGAACCGCTAGAACTCGGCAGAGACCCTGGATCCCTGGGTCTTGGGGATCCCCGGGTCTCGGGGAGCCATACTTGGCCTTCTCTCTGAGCTGTGGAAGGTAGAGCGAGGCCAAGGCGAGCTGAGGTCCAGCCTGTGCTGTGTGTGTCGTGGGAGACGTGTGAGGCTCCTCTTTTTTTGTTTGTTTGTTTGCTTTTTGGTATTGACACAATCCCGTTACCGCTTCGCCTCACCCAGGACTCGGGTTCTGTGCGCGGAGAAGCCCCCGGTGCCAGCCGAGTGCGAGGAGACGGCTTTATCTAAACGGCAGAGCGTGCTGTGCCAATTCAGAGGAGTTCAACAATAAAATTAATTTGGCACTTGGTCCCTGCAGTAACTGGTGTGCTGCCATATTTTTCCAATTAAGAAAATATGTGACATGCGTAGAATCACATATTTAGGCAAGCAATTAAGTTGTTTATAACACGGTCTGGTTCCTGTTTAGGCCAATAAATGGGCATTTGGGGGGACGAAATAAAGATTATATCAAGCCTATTAATCAGCTGGAAACGTGGACATCTTTTTCTTAAGTTTGCGAGGGTACCCGTGGTGGATGACATAAAATAGACAGCCTTCTCAACACCTTGGGCAGTGTCTGGAGTGTGTTTTCATATTTAAATTTTATGACACTGTGAGTGGACATATTTTATGAACTTGGCTGTGAACGCTTGCTACGATGTTATCCACTTCCTTCCAGGAGGAAGGACACATGTCCACAAAACGAACTCTGAGACCTAGACATGCTGGCATCCCTTAAGATCACAGCAGTAAGCATGGCAGGCCTGGCTGAGATCTAGAGGCGATTCTTCCCCCCACCAGACCCTGCCCCAGGTTCTCTTAAATCTGCAAAGTGTTGGCATAGCTGCCTGATGCTTCCATGCAGCCTCCTGCAGCCCTGGTGAAGCCACCGCAGTGCTGGGCCCTGGGTGCAGCAGCGAGCAGCACCGAGAGGTGATAAGGTCTGAACCCCCAGGTAGCTTGCCGTCCTGGGGTCCTTCCTTTCCATTAATTCCTCTGCAGGCCCGCCCTTTTGGAAATGATACTTAACAAGGCTGGGGAAATCTTCAAACAGCCTCTTCTATCTAAACTCAGCTTTGACGCTTTAAAAACAAACAAACAAACAAAAAACCCCTGAGTCTCCGACTCAGGCTCATGGGGTGAAGGTTCGCAGGGCAGTTTCTGTGGTGGAGATGACTCCCCGGGCTGCTGCCACTTGGCCTTGATAGACAGCAGTTGGCAAAAGTAGGCTTACAGCGGTGAGTCCGCGAACATTTTATTCTCGTGTTACTATTTATCAACTATTGCATTATGTATTTGAATGGCAACTGTCATCCTACTTCTGCCCGCCCCTGTAAATATATAGCCATATATCCCTTGGGTAGCTCCGTGGTGTGCTCACATTTGCAGAGCTCCTGTTTTTTTAAAGGGGGGAGAAGAAAGGGTAGGAAAATAGCAACGGATGTGTGCAAAACCAGGGCAGGGGGGAGGAAAAAAAAAGATGCCTATTTTATTAAACATCCGAGCTGGTGGAGCATGAAAAAAGGCTTTGAGCGACCAATAGAAACCTAGAAACCGCGGATCGCGAATGTTCAGCTTGAACCTGTTGATCTCTGCGGGTTGAAGCATTCAGGGTTCAGCCGGCCTTTGCAGCGGGGAGAGAGCCCAGGCGGCCGTCAGGTCCGCGAACCGAGACGCGGGAGGCCGGGCTGCTGCCTCTCGCCTTCCAGCCTGGCTGGTCTGGTCGGCCAGCCCTCCAGGCTGCCAACATGGCGTGGAAGCCTCTGCTCCGGCGACAGAGGTCCGGCTGGCGGGGGACAAGGAGGACTGCCTGGCCGCCCGTGGATGGCCGGTGGGGTTTGGCCCGCGCCCTGGGTCCGCACTGGGGCTCCCGGGGAGGAGACTCTCTGGAAATGCGCTGCACGAGGGTCTTGTTCCGCTGGCGCCCCTTTGGCCCAAGTGTTACCAAATCAGACCAGCAAGTTGGAGGAAGAGAGACGGAGGGCGATTGGCCTGAGAAGGGCCCAGCGCTCTCTGCAGGAGAGGCCGGAGCGAGCGTGGTCTCCCCGCGCCCTCCTGCCCGCACCGCGCTCGGTCCCGGGCGGGGCGCGACGCTTTTGATTTTTGTAGGAACGTGGGAGAGAGGGAGTGGGCGAAAGGGATTTGGTGTTCGGAGGAGAGAGAGGGAACAGTGGGGGTGCATAATGAGGGGAGCCGAGGCCGCCGTTTCAGGGGAATGGGTGGGTGAATGCCCAGCTTGCCCGAGGGCGGCCACCCAGAGTTGATCTTGAGCGCGCGTCTCCAGGAGCCTCGTCCTCCTCTGGGCCGGGCCGGGTGAGGGACTGGGCAGGAACTCCAGGAGGGGGCAGGATCCGCCACCATCGGTCTGGAGACAGATCTGGTTAATGGGATTTGTTGTGTTTTTATCTGTGTGTGTGTGTGTGTGTGTGTGTGTGTGTGTGGCGCCCCATGCAGTGTCCCCGGAGCTGAGGGATCGGAAAGAGGATGCGAAAGGGATGGAGGACGAAGGCCAGACCAAGATCAAGCAGCGGCGAAGTCGGACCAATTTCACCCTGGAACAGCTCAATGAGCTGGAGAGGCTTTTCGATGAGACCCACTACCCTGACGCCTTCATGCGCGAGGAGCTGAGCCAGCGGCTGGGGCTGTCGGAGGCCCGAGTGCAGGTTTGTGACCTGTGAGGAGGTCGAGGCAGGCTCCAGGGAGGGAGGAGGGACCCGCCAGGGGCTGGAGAGGCGACCTTCTGGACACACTCTAAAGGTGCAGGCTGGTGAGAAAGGAAGGGGTGTCCTAAATAGAGGTCTTGTTTTCCAAAGTAGATCTTAGTCCCAAACCATCTTTCTCTCTTACCCACCCCCCCCCTCCCTTTCACCCTTTTCCAACATATGTTCCCAGCAGAAGAAAGCTGTGCTGGGCTTGCTCCCAGAGTTTCTATAAACCACACCCCCCCTCGCCTCATGATGTCTTTAATGTGGTTTAATCCTAATGGGCCTACTTTTATAAGCCTTAAAAAAATATCCCACAGAAAACGTTTTATCTTCGGGATGTCTTAAAAGTTACAACGAATATTCTGTTCGCTGGAGTTGGGTTTCCTTGAGGGTCTGCTCCGGGGTCTAGGTTTGCCAAGCGGATGTGCCAATTAGGTTTATAGATGTACAGACTATAAAGAAAATTAGCAACTGTTAAATGCAGAAATTTACAGTCTGCCCTTAGCAGTTGATCTCAAACTGCGTGCGCGTGCGGAGCAGCAGAGAAATAAATGCATGTTGGTCCCTCTTTGTTCCCTCGCTTCACCAAAGCAGCAGAACCTCAACCTACAGAAACTTGGTTTTAAAACAACCCCCAGATCTTAACGTTGACATTTTTCGAAGTTCCGACCCCAGTGAGCACCCTATCTCATGCTATTAGGATTGTTTTTTGTTTTCTAGGGTTTTGTTTGTTTGTTTGCTTCTTCTGGTCTGAGGGTGAGAGTAGGCTGCTTCGGGAAGCGGTTCATTTGAACATGTATATGCATCCATGCATACATACCCTAGGGTTATGGAGAGCAAATTTTAAATGTTTCAGATTGCATTTTGCTCCAATAATAAAGTGGGAGAAAAGGATGGTCATTATTTGTTTGAACACATGGAGCAGTTTTAGGCCTGAACATCTGCAGCTGTTACAAAGTATCACTGTAACAGATACTCCCCAGGTCTCTGGGCGCAGAGACCACCATCTGCAGCGAACTATGCAATTCTTAGGGGGCTTCCCCGCGTCTTGTAATAGGATCAGGACAAAAACAGCAGTGGAGTTGAAGGGGAGAAGCCATAATAGGCTGCCTTGGTCATCACAGCATCAACAGCGGAGCCTTCCTTTTTAAGCCTCCCCTGCCTCGCTCTGTGTTCTGAGATCTCTAGAGGCTCAGCAACCCCTTAAAGACACGATGATAATTATTACAGTTATGAGCATTAGTATCTCAGCTCCAACTCTACGAGGGAGGGCGGGGGAAGAGGCAAGGAGCCTCAGGCCATGTGAGTTGCACAAAGGATGCCCACCCTGCCATGAAATCTGCCCTTCTATGACGCTAAATGGCAGGGGAATTTTTGAAGATTTACATGGACGATGACACTTGCTTTTAAAAACAAGACAAAGCTCAGAAGCGATATTTTGCTTTCATGTGTTTTAAAACACAAATTGGCGGATCGGTCAATATGCTATCTTATTGGGACATAATGCTGTATTATCAGAGTAAAAAAAAAAAAAGCAAGCTTTCTTTGAATTTTAAAAAGTCTGTCCGATTGCCTCTAGAAGTTGGCGAGGTTGTTTAAGAAGGTTATAGCTGGGAGAAGAGAGTATCCAGGAGTTGCTCAATTCATACTCCAACCCCTTTCACACAATATTCTCTCTCTCTTTTTTCTCCTAAGAAGTGATTTATTGCCTATCTTTATTTTTTCATACTTAAAAACATTTTTTGAGCTATTTTCCGGATGCTTTTCTACTACCCTAACTGTGAGCATGGGCTATTTCTATAGAAGCAAATTAGATTATCATGATAATAGTACAATTATTCTGCTACTGTGTTACACTCTGTTGCATGGAGGAACAGAGAAATTCTAAACTTCTTTGTAGTGAGGCTTTTATGACACTAATTACCTCTTCCCCCACTCTCATCCCCCTCTCACAGCCCTGAGGAAAAAAAGAGTCACTATTTGCTTTGGTGTTTGGTTTTTCTTGAAGATGAAGCTAATTAATATTACAGACAATTAATGAGCACATTTGTCTCAGGTCTTACTGGGCGAACATCTAAACCCATTATCACTTTGGTATCGGGTATCAGCAAGGGTTTTAGGCCTTGGGAACTCTGTCATGTAGAAAGATGAAACCAGGACTAATAGCAATTTACCAATAAACCATCTTGCAAAAGTATATGAAATCTATATATTTTTATCATTCACATACACTTTTAAGTTTGGAAATTGAGATTGTTCTATTAATTCAAAGGTTGCTTGCTACATCTCATAGTTTGTGCCTAAAGCATTACTCTTTTTTCGTCTACTTTTGTAATTAAAATATTTTTTGAGTCATAACATCTAGGTTATATATTTTCTCTCCAATGTGTAGGTTTGGTTCCAAAATCGAAGAGCTAAATGTAGAAAACAAGAAAATCAACTCCATAAAGGTATGGTTCTCAGACAAAGAACATTTGGTATTCTAAGTAAAAAAAAAAAAAAAAAAAGAGTGGGGAATATAATATTTCTATTACAAATGCAGAAAAATCTTCTCAAAATAATAATGGTCCTTGCTTAAAAACCTTTTCTGAAGGCAGTTAATGAGAGTCCTAACGTTTGGGAGGAAGTTCGACTTATTTTAATTATGGCAGTAGTTTAGGAAGATAAGAGATTATTTCCAAAGGGATTAGTTCTAGCTTGCTACCATTTGGAACCCTGGAAAACAATATTGGAAATATTCATCTCACGTTATTGTGTTTTGTTCCCTTGTTCTTTGCAGGCGTCCTCATAGGGGCTGCCAGCCAGTTTGAAGCTTGTAGAGTTGCACCCTATGTCAATGTAGGTGCTCTAAGGATGCCATTTCAGCAGGCAAGTACAGCCCAGTTTCAACCCGTTTTGTTTTGTTGTTTTTTTTTTAACTGTAAAAACACCCGGATGTTTGCTTGAACTGTTGACCATCCCCCTCTCTGTAAGCCCCAGTTGTTGGTGTCCACGCAGTTGAAGAATCAATTTTGAGATGATATAGTGGACCTTCTCCCCTTTAAAAAAAAAAACCTGTAGAGTGTCAGGGGGCCACACGTCTGGTCCTTTCTGTCCTCCTGGGAAACCCAGAGAGGCCTGAGGGCAGAAACAGATCCTTTAAAAATGCACTAAAGATGGAGCTTGGGGAGAGGAAGGAAAAGCCTTTTGATTAAGATTTTGTCAGATCCAATACAGAGGTTAGTCCTAAGGTGTTTCTGAGGCAATTCTCTAAATATTTTTCTAGGTAAAGTCACATTAACTGTCTCTGACAGAAGAAAAGGAAATAAATAAAAGTACTCTCTTGCTCAGACTTGATTTTTTAAAGCTGTCTACAAACAAAGCTTCATCTTTAGGAGAGAAGGAAGCCTTGCCTTGGTCTTCCCAGGGATGCCCTGCCTCTGCAATGCCTTTCCTAGCCTTAAAGAAACTTTTAAGACTACATTTAAAAGGACAGCCTACAGCAATGATTTAATCCTGGGAACTCCCCGTGCTCTGAACTCCCCACTCTCCAAGCCTAAAGGCTCAATCCTTTCCCACCCAGCCTCTGACTAACCTTCCACCTCAGCCAGGACCCCTGCTTGGTAGGACTATGAAGTCATGAATTAGTTCTCCTTTGCCAGTGTCCTAGACTGGGAAGACACATGAGTGCACCGATGTATTGAGGGTTAGTGTTAGGGCGTTCTTAGCTTTCTTCTTGGCACCACAGGACTCTGGTATCATGGTGCTAGGCTTTTGAAGCCAGAAAGAATGACCGGGGAAAGAGAAAGGGGTCTTAAAAGGAGACCCTCACTTTTCAGAAGGTGATCTGTAGGTCTGCAGCATCAGCAGCACCTGGGAGATGAGTAGAAATTCAAAGAGTTAGGCCCCAACCTAGACTTTCTGAATGGGAATCTGCACTGAAACGAGGTCCCCAGATAATCTTCACAGGAGTTTCAAGTACCAACCATTGTGCTAATTGTGATGAAGATGCAGTAATTTACAAAGTTTTGTCCTTTGCTTGTTGGTACTTGCTTTGTTGTCTTTTGCTTGTTGGCACTTGTTAAGTGCTTTAGTAGTGAGCTTAGATGTGTATGACAACATCCAGAGAGGAGGGTAGCTGGCCCTCACCCCGTTTTGCCAGTACACCCTTGTTATTTTGAGGAGGGTGATGCTTTGTAATAATAGCTACGTGGCTCTCCTATGGGCCCAGCCCCCTAAGGAGCGGCCACATTCCTGCAGTCTCAGCGTCTTGGGGGGCCTAGGGAGATAAGCCTGAGTGAGTTGCAGAGATTCAGGGGTACGGGAGTCACTCCCCCGTGGGCGCCCCAGAATCCAGTCACTTGATTGAGAAGGTTAGCCAAAATGCCCCCTTTCCCATCCCCGCCCCAGCCCTCGCCTGCCTGCGCCACGCCAGACGCCGTTAATGCTCTTGTTTCTATTCTGTTGTCACCCTAGGATAGTCATTGCAACGTGACGCCCTTGTCCTTTCAGGTTCAGGCGCAGCTGCAGCTGGACAGCGCCGTGGCGCACGCGCACCACCACCTGCACCCGCACCTGGCCGCGCACGCGCCCTACATGATGTTCCCGGCGCCGCCCTTCGGACTGCCGCTGGCCACGCTGGCCGCCGACTCGGCCTCCGCCGCCTCCGTCGTGGCCGCCGCCGCCGCCGCCAAGACCACCAGCAAGAACTCCAGCATCGCGGATCTCAGACTGAAAGCCAAAAAGCACGCGGCCGCCCTGGGGCTGTGACGCCGCCGCCGCCGCCAGCGCCCCCGGTGGCGCCTGGCGTGCGCCCCCCGCGCGCGCGCCCTCCGCACCCCAATGCTTCTCCATCGCACCCCCTCTCCGCACCCCCGGAACCCAGCCTCTTGCCGCCCGCCCGGCTGATCGCCCCCTTGCCCGCTTCTGCGTTTCGTTTGGACTCGGAGGGCAGGACTCCTCGCGGGACCTGCGATCCCTCGAGGCGCGTCAACTCGGTGGCTGTGCTGACCACGCGGCTGTCCAGAGGGCCTGGCCTTCAGCTCTGCAGGGCCGGGTTTGGGGGAGTTCTGGAGGAGAGAACTTGGACAAGGGCGTGCTGGGACACCATGGTGTGGCTTCTGGCAAAGATGCAGAGATGGACTCTTGCTCAAAAATAAAAATCCTCTTAATAATAATAAAAAAAATGAACAACAACAACAAAAAAAAAGGGAGAAAAGACAAACGGAAAAAAAAAAGAGAGAAAGGGAACGTGTTTCTGATGACGATTGGAAAGAAGCTAACATCGGAGTGAGAACCAAGGAACACACACACACACACACACACACACACACACACACAAAATGAAAGTATTTTGTATGTTTAAAAATATGGAAAAATCACCTGGAAGAATCTCGAGAGAATGGGTGGTTGGGGAGTGGCCAACTTAAAAGTGTATGCCCGCCCCCACGGGCAAATAAAGCAACCCAGATGGAAGAGGTATACTTATTTAAAGAGTTAAGATTTTAAAAAGAAAAAAAAAAAAGGTGCGCAGCTGGGAAGTTCACAGGTTTTGAAATTGACCTTTTTCTGCGAAGTTCATTTTAATTACGAGAACTTTGATAAGAGAGGCGGGCCTCCTTTTATGTTGAACCAGATACTTTGAGTTAAAAAAAAACAAAAAACCACCACAAATGGAAGAGCAAGAAGAGGGAAAAAGTATAAAAATAAGGAGAGAAAGAAATTGATATTAATACGAATAAAAAATGATACCACAAACTGATTTCTCTGAGGAAATTATGGCAGAACTGTCCAGGCTGTTGGCAGTCAATTCCGGTTTGCATGTTACTTTTATTCCATTGATGGTGTCTCCCCCCCTCCCTGCTTACTCACATGTACTTACTTCATTTTCATCTTCAGTATGAAAAACAATAACAAAAGCATCTGGAAACTGATGTCTATCTATATCTATCTATATATACTTTCCCTGATCCTTGGGGACAAAAGAAAAAAAGTTGGAAGGGAAAAACTTGACACTCTGATTGTCCCAAGAAAACGGAGATGGGCAGAAAATGTGGGGAAAGGAAAAAACAAAACAAAAGAAGACCAAATAAAAATAACGAAGGTACAGCACCTCAAATGGTGCCCATAGGCGGCCCTCAGTGGTCCACCTCCCCTCCCCTTTTCTTGTCTACCCACCTGCTGGTTCCCTGAAGTCCTATTGGAGGGCTCTGCTTTATTTTTCCCCTCTCTATCCTGTCCCACTCACCTTAAGCAAAACCCAGCTAGATACAGGCACTAGGTTTCTGTAAAATATGTTGATACACACGAACAAAGTTTATTTTGGCTATAATGTGTGAACTGATGGTTGACTTTCGACATCTGCATTTTATCTCACAAAGGTGTATATTAAAGTACTTTTTTGTTTGTTTCAATTCCTGTAGCTGTTCAAAATGGGATACCCTGGACTAAAGCAACCTGTATCCCAATTCTCTAGAAAGCCTCCTTAGTTTTGTTTTGTGTGTGTGTTTTTTTTCCCCGCATTCTTATTTACAAGAAAGAAGAAAAGCTCTTTTCACTGAACTGGAGTATGCGGTTGAGCTTTGTAACTATTTGTTCTCCATGAAAACAAAATTATTTATATTTGCCATATTTTTTTCTAGTGTATTAAGTTATTTTAAACAAAAGAAGATGCTGTTATTTCCATGACGTATTGTCGGTACAAAATGTTTTCGGTTTCACCTCTGTTAAAAAAAAACAAAAACCTTTTAAATAAGTGCCAAGTTATTCATTGAAGACACTTTGCGATCAATTGAATGAAAATAGTATTGTTTCATTTGATGGGGTTCGCGTCATCTTTGTTCCTGTTGTTATTAAACTATCCTAGATAGTCTTTCCTTCTTCCTTGCTGATGAATGTGTATCTGTTGATGATTCCACCAACTTGGAAAGCGCTCGCCTCCACTCCTACCAGCCGCCATCAAGGGGCCCTGAGAACAGAGGCTCTGTGGCACCACACTGAACCAAACTCCCCCTCCCCCATGACATCCACTTGGCATAGAACCCGGATTTATTTTTTTTACACCAATTCAATAAAGGAACAGATCATATATAAAAATAACAATAGAATAGTCCCTTCCCCAAGATGGACTCTTGTTCTTCATTTTGCTGCACTTTGGCCCTTGAAGAGGTTTATTTGGGAGACACTTTGGGTAGGCAGAGGAGCGGAATCGCGCGGCGCAAAATCCACTTGGGTTAATTGTGGCATAACTAATACTCAGTCCCAAGTCGCCGAGCCTCCCTGGAGATGGGCAGGCGATGGTTTGGGGGACTAGGGCAAGAGCCGAGGAGGGGGACCAAGGCGCTGGGAAGGACAGATCCGCACCTCGCCTTCCAGTTTGACTTTTGGACCAACGCAGCTTCTCGGCTTGGTTAAATTTAGGAAAAGGTAGAAGCCGGGACCATGACCTTCATCAGGAAAAGCCGGTCTTAGCCATCAGAACACCGAAGAGCCCTTCCCTCCTTCCCCTTTGGGCCCCCTCTCCCAAAACAAGTCTCCCCAGTAAAGCCCAAACACACTACGGGTTTAGGGGTTGGTAGAAACCGGGAAGATCCGCCCTGGCCCGGCCCGGGGCAGGACCCTCCCTTCCCCGCCGGGCTCTAGGAATGGGAGGCACCCTGTGCCAAACCCTGCGTCCTCTGGCCGCACTCGCCCAGGCCCTCTCTTGAATTGAGTTCGCATCCAAATCTGTTCCTTGGCGTAGGAAGGGGTGATAGGTTCATATGTATCTTTTTGCTTTCGAAGACCATAGACCAAGACTAGGGACGTCTCCAGCGCGCGTCCCTTGTTTCCGAATAAACCTCTGCCCGCGGCGGAGCGCGCTTGGAAGCGGCCGCCGCTCTGCGCGCCCCGACCAGGTTGCCCGCGGGGAGCTCCCCGTGGGCGCCCCGGACGGGGCCGGACCCGCAGGCTCCCAACCCGGACTCTAGCCCCTAATCCAGCCCCCGACGAGGGATAGGACAGTGCCTGGGCACCCCGAGAGAGGTCAGAGGTCATGGGAGAAGTTGGGTTTGGGGAGCTGGCGGTTCGGTCCCGCCCAGCCTTGCGCGCGGCCAGAGCGCAGTCCCGCCCGGCCCCACGCAGCCAAGCTGGGGGGAAGCCCGAGGTCGGAGGAGGCAGTGTGCGCTCCGGCCGGGACCAGCCAGCGCCTGGGGCAGCCAGGAACCTTCCCTGGGACCGGAGGCTGCAGGGCTGGGCGCCGAGCCCCGAGGGATCGGGCCTCCTCGGAAGGGAGCGCGCAAGGCCGAGGGCCCCGCGGAGGCCAGCCAGGCGGGGTGAGAAAGGCCACAGTGTCTTGGCCCCAAGCTCTGAACTGGAGCCCGGCGCGGCCTGGGGGGACCCCCGAGCCTTAGGGGCGCTCGTGGCATCCTTGCCTCCTTCCACGTCAGCTCTGCGGAGACCAGGCGCGGGCGAAGGCTGCCTTTTCAGACCGGGCCCTTGGGGTTCAGCCTCCCACACGTGCAGGCAGAACCGGCTTTCCTGGGGCGTCTGGGCCCAAACTCACAGGCAGGCGCCAGGGTGTTCCGAGCCCCGAGTTTCCAGAGCCACAGGAGGAGTCTGAGGCGGTGAAGTTGGGGATTCAGCAGAGCTAAAAGCAAAACCAGTGTCTAAAATGTCCATTCCATGATGGAGCCGGGTCTTTAGGTTTAAATAAGGCCCAACATGCATGTGGTTTGGGTCGAGAGGGAATACACTTAATAAATAATTAAATGAAAAAAGTTAAACGCCCTCCCTCCCCCCTTTCACCCCAATCTTTCCGGGTGTGCAAAGCCTTCCGGAGCTACAGAGTCCCTGATTGGGGAAAACCCGCGCTAAAAGAGACTATTCAAGTGTTAAGGACCCTGTGATGCTAGAGGCCCTCTAAGATCACAGGCCTTTTCAGGAAGCTGGGCTGATAAAATAGCTCTTCTGAGTTTTTTCCTTAGATTTATAACTTTTCAGATACTCAGATGGTAATACTTTAGTATAATGCAATGCTCAAGTTTCGGAACTATTTTGATTTCTGAAAAATGCCTTTTTGGCTTTCAGTGACATGGGATCCTGTTATTTTTTCACAAATCAGTTTACATCGTAAATTGCAAACATTTGCAATAAGATCTCAAGATTGTTTATTTTATGTAACCTCAAGCACTTGACTATGTTAAACACCGGTACAGAAAGTCTGTGAAATCAGTTTAATGTGTGTGAGGGAATTAAAGGATCACTCCTTTTCATCACATAAACAAAGCATTTAAGGGTGTTTTGATTGTCAGTCTCCCGAATTTTAAACACTCTTAACAATTGACTATTAATTTTAGAGTCATTGTGTGCAAAAATAATTACTGAAGTTATATCCTGCTTTCATTAAATGGTTCTGGGCAGAATAAAATGGTATTCTACAATTGGGAAACGGGTGATTGTTTGTGTTATGTTATTTTAAATTATTTTAGTTCAAATGTAAATAAAGTCTACAAATTCCAATGGAGGGTAAAAAGGCCTGAAGTAGTTTCTTAATATGCCATTAGAACAGTTAGTCAAAGTGCATTAAAGGAATGTCACAAACTCAGAAATAATAAATATGTCATTCTAATGAGAGTGTTAACTAATGGATAATTTATTCAAGGTAGTTTTTACATTTCACATGGAATCTCTTACTGTGACCTGAGTACTGTGATGCTTGTTCCTCAAAATCTAATTTATAAAGGCTTGGATATACATATACCCACCCCAAATTTTAAACCTTTACGATATGTTTGCATGTTTACTTGCATGTTTCCAAGACAACTGAAATAAAAACATACAAAGTGTTAAACATCGTATTGAAAGCAAGTGCTTGCACGGAGTGAAGAAAAAACTACTTGAAAATTAAAAATTAAAAAGAATTAGATAATTTTCAAAGTCGGATAGAGAATGAACACTGGAATAGTTCAGACAGGAAACATTCTCGGGTAAGAAATGTGAAAATCTCCAAGAAAGACGTACAGATGTGAGCTTCTCACACTTCTGATGCCTCGACAGTCCTTTCATGTGTCTAATGCATGAAACAAAAAATCCTCAAGCCTTGGGGTATTTTGTTTTGGGTATTTTATGTGTCAGTCAAGGTAACCATTACATATGCCTTCAGCACAGGAAAATTTAGTATAGTACTTACATGGAGTTCTATTGGCATGAGGAAAGGTTTTAGAATATAATCAAATAAATCACATAGGGAGAGTAAACATATTCCCCCTCCCTTGTTGAACAATTGGTCACATATCCCCACCAAGGATCTTTTGAGATTCTTATTCCGGCAAAATAGTACAGGATAACTTAAAGGCATAGAATCTGGAGCCAGATTTCCTGGATTCAAACGTCACTGCTGGCATTTACCAGTCTGGTGATTTTGGATGAGGTAATCTTTCTGTGCCACAGTTTTCCTATCTGTAAAATGGGGATAAAAATAACATCTATTTCATGGGGATGTTAGGAGGATTATATGAGTTAATATTTGTAAAGCCCTAAGAACAGTATCTTACATTTGTGTGTGTGCGTGTTTTGTGTGTGTATATATATATATATATATATATATATATATATATGTGTGTGTGTGTGTGTGTGTGTGTGTGTATATATATATATATATATATATATATATATATATATATCCTACCTTTTTATTTTAATAAAAAGGCCAATAGGTAATAATCCTTGTAATAAAAACCCATTAAGAGAAGAAAATAGTACAAGACAAGGTATGAATACTTTTCTGTTGTGAGCAAGAAGAAAACATTGCCTACTAGTTTGTGATTCTAGCTAATTGCTCAGTCTCTGAGAGCCTCATCTGGAAGATGTGGCAAATGTCACAAGTAGTTAGGGGGCTTATCCATCAAAGCAATTTATAGATTGCAGAGTGCTATATCCATGACAGATATTATGGTTACTCTGTTATGTACAGTTAATAAGGTGAGATATCAGGCATGACACTTGCCCTCAAGGGGCTTACCATCGAGGGGGAATAGTTCATAAGTACATCTGATAGTGCTAAGAAGCACATGCTAAATGCACTTGCTTAAAGGCATTCATACACATTATATGCATCTGAATGGTCATACAGCACACACATGGGGCCCGTTGCTCTGTTTTTGGCAATCGAACCTTCCTTGGAAATGAGTAGCCTTATAAAGGAATTGTGGAGCGACACCCAGAGGTTAAGCAGCAAACGTTCTTAGAATTAAATGCATACCGTATGTTGCTATGCTTTGTGTTCTGTAGAACCGTCTGCATTTTCTTTGGCTGTCCATGTTTGTAGAGCATCAGCCGTAAAATGCCAAAAGATGCAAAGGCTGCTGATCAACAGTCTTTCACAGCACTTTGAAAAACACATACAACACAAAGGAAGAAATGTTCAACTGCTATTACAAGGACCTGTAAAATGAACAATTGAGATCTAATTATGGGCTAAATGAAGAGGTCCTCATTTCCAATACTTAATAAATCTATTACTAATACTTGCCTCATATTCTATATAAAATCTACTAAAAGCTTGAGGACTTTTTTTTTTTTAAATAAAATTTATAACATTTTATAAATTTTTTTAATGATAGAGGATCCACAGAAGAGCACTTTTTCCCACATCTTAATTTGGAAGTCAGTGTGATGTCGCAGAGTATAATTAATCTGTAGAGGCAGGTGTTCCTGAGTTTAAACCGCAATTATACCACATATTAATTAGAAGCGCAGTTTCAGGTAGTTTCTTAGCTTCCTGGCGTGAAGGTCCTCTTTGAGTCCTGCTTGTAACTTACTTTGCAGGTCATTGTCGGGATCAAGTAAAATAAGTGGTGGACTAGTAAAGTGCCTGGCATACGATACGTTTCCACAATGTACTTCTCTGTTTTCATTATTTGCCTTTCAGACTGCTGTCACATAGAGAGCACTCTGAATTTACCTGTCTGTGATTAGGAGCAGTTTTGGAAAATATTGGGAAGGGGTCTACAAATTTATTTCCATTCCTCAATATGTATATTGATCATGTTTTTGTTTTTGTTTTTTAGATAGAGATTTTGAGAGTTTTTTAGATAGAATTTTCGGGTTTTTGAGTTTTTTACTTCCGAGCTGCCCGCTTCGGATAGAATAGAGAGGGTTCTGTCTTTCTCCCTGATAAACTCAAGAGCATTTTTAATGCAGAGATTACCCAGAGTCTCTGACTTCCACTCCTCTATATTCCGGAATGTCAGCATACAGATGGAGACCTGGCATTAACTCTCTAGTCACTTTGATATTAGATTGATCGTCCTTCCGTTTGCTTACTTATTGAGTACATTTTTTATGCTTCCGTGCTAAGGAAGACGAAGATAAACTACCCTTAAAAATGATTTTAAAAGTCTATCAACCTTTCCAAATTTTCGGTACTCATGCTTCATTGTGTTTTGTATTACGTTTACTGGCATTAGTGGTTTGAAATATAATTAGCTGTCTTATGGGCAATATATCTATTTACTCAATTTCTCACTTGTCAGCAGTTGTGTTTGAAGGCTTATATAGTTTCCATTAAAATGAAGTCATGCTCAATGCTGGTTTAAAAGGGTCCCAGACCTTCCTTGAGGGATTTTTAGATCTAGACTACCTCCCAAAACTTTATACAGAAGTGAAATTAGGTGGAACTAGCCATCAAAGAAAGGTTTGCTAAGAGAGAGGCTGGTCCTCCATTTTGCCTTGGGAATAATAGGGAAATGTGATGGAGTAAAGGCCCCTCAAGAATATCCACCTCCTAATCCCTATAAGCTATAAATATGTTAGATTACATGGCAAAGGGGAATTACGTTGCAGTGAAATTAAGGTTGCTAATCAGCTAACCTTGTAATAGGGAGATTACCTTGGACTATTCCAGGGGGCCCACTGTCAGTATAAGTAGAAGCGAAAGACCAAAGCGGAGACTCAGAGAGAGATGTGACTAGGGAAGAATGGCCAGAGAGATGCAACATTGCTGGCTCTGAAGATGGAGGAGGTGAGGAAGGCTGATGGCCTCTAAAGCTGGAAAAGGCAAACAAAGGAATGTGTGCCAGAAGGAGCACAGCCCTGCCAATACCTTGATTTTAGTCCAACGAAGCCTGCATTGGACTTCCAACCTGTAGAACTTTGTGATATTCAGTTATGTTGTCTTAAGCCACTTAATTTTGTGGAAATGTGTTGTAGAACAATAGGAAATGAATACAGCAAATTTCTGGACCTCTGGTCATCTTTTAATGCTGGAGGGCTTTTGGGTCAGTTTGGTAGCAAGAGTCTCCCAAAATTCAGGGTTATACCTTATAGCAAGCTCTTACTCAGGCAAAAAAGATCTCCATATGCCATCAACGGAGTCCTTCCCCATCCCTCAATACCTTTTATTATAAAACTAGAGGCCTGGTGCATGAAATTCATGCATGGGATGAGGGTTCCCTCAGCCCAGTCTGCTCCCTCTCCAATCCAGGACTCCCCCCTCACAATCCTGGACTGCTGGCTCCTAATCGCTCACCTTTCCTGCCTGCCTGGTCGCCCCTAACTGCCCCTTCCCTTGCTGGCCTGGTTACTACTAACTGTCCCCTGATGCCAAACAGGTCACCCCCAACCTGTCCTTTTCCTGCCGGCCTGGCCACTCACAACTGCCCCCCCCTCCCCCGCCACTGGCCTTGTCACCTCTTACTGTCGCCCCCCCCCACCCCCCCACCTTGATCAGCCTGGTTGCCTTCAACTTCCTCCACACTGGCTGGCCTAGTTGCCCCTCACTACCCCCCCCCCCCCCCGCAGTCTAATTATCCCAAATTGGCCCCCCTGTTGGCCTTGTCATCCCTCATGCCCCCCTCCCAGCCTGGTGGCCCCATGCAGCCTGCTGTTCAGTCATTTGGTCATCCCTCACTAGACCCCTGCTGGCCTGGTTGCCTCACATAGCCTGCTTGTTCAGTTGTGTAGTCATCCCTCATTAACCCCCCTGTTGGCCTGTTCGTAGGCAGTCATCTTGTGAGGGTGTGAAGGTCAATTTGCATATTACCTTTTTGTTATATAGTATGAAGCCTATAGAGGAAACCTGAAAAATTATGTATATTCCTTTATGAAAAATAAGACAGCATTGAAAATCCTTGTCTTGTTTTATTATTCTTGTTCTTGTTCCTTCTTTGTCATCTGCTTATTATTATTTACTTTGTAGAGAAAAGAACTTAGTTGCAAGCTCTGAAGTTCTTTGCTAATGTGCTAAAAGGAAGCAAACAACATAAGCAATTTGAGCCTGTCTGTCAAGTTGGTCAAGGTAGAGAGTAACGTGGTCTGGGGTTCCCATATCCCATTGGACCTTTGACCTTTTCTTTTGAGAATGCTGATTTACGTTAATAGACAGTACCAGTTGTGCTGTTGGAGGAATTGTGTGTTTGTATGTGTGATTCCTCAAATGAGTCTCTGACTAACTCATAGGGTAATTGGTCCTTTTTATAGTTTTCTAAGATCAGGGTGAGGAATTTGAATAGATGGGTCCTGACAGGCAGGAGGAAGATTTATTTCTGGCATCTTGCCATTGTATCATAGATCTTGGCACAGAGGTGATTTCTTATGCTATGAACTCTACTCAGCAGAAGACTGCCCATGGAATCAGATGAGGTTAGGAATTAAAGGGTTACATGGTAACTTCCGAGGTTAGTGGAGCATTGAGTTGAGTTTAGCCCTCTTCCACTTACTCATTCCCTGCCTTCCCCATCACCCGTGTATTTCTCATCCCACCTTAATTGGGTGCAGAATGAGATAGACAGTAGGTCAGTGGGATGAGTATTTAAAGAAGCTTAGTGATCTTTGAACATTGGAAATGTAGACAGAACAGGGGAGACAATGCTCCCAAACAGTGTCAATTCTTACAGTCCTTCCATCACTATCTCTTTACTGCTTAAGGGAGAGCTTTTTTTTCCGCCCCCCCCTACCCACCCTATGAGAAGCACTCATGGTATTAATTAATTTATTTTTAATATATATTTTTATTGATTTTAGAGAGGAAGGAAGAGGGAGAGAGAGAGATAGAAACATCAATGATGAGAGAGAATCATTGATCAGCTGCCTCCTGCATGGCCCTCATTGGGGATCCAGCTCACAATCTGAGCATGTGCCCTGACTTGGAATGGAACTGTGACCTCCTGCTTCATAGGTCAACTCTCAACCACTGAGCCAACTGGCTGGGCAGCACTCATGTTTTTATCTTGAGCAGCTTCCACCTCTTCCAGTTCATCTTTCTGTCTTCCTCCTCTTTTCCAAATTACTCATTCTAGAAGCCTAGATGCATATTTCTCATTTATTCAGACACTCAACAGATATTTGTTAAATATATACTATGTGCTTGGAGTTTTCCCTCCTTTCCATTTTAACCTATTAGAGTATCTTTTCTGATTTCTGCTTGGAATCTAACATTATTGGAGTCAGTAAGGGTAAAAAGGGAGGTATGGGGGGTGGTTAGCAAGGGATAGTCATGAGAGGCATGGCAAGTTGTTAAGTGCAGAAAGACTAAAGAAAAGGAGATGATTAGTAAATGGCCCAAACTTAGGAGACTGTTATTCATCAAACCCCATGATGTCCAAATATTGCAACAGCTACTTAATAAGGAATAATCACATGAATGATTAGGGATGCTTCACAGAAGATATTTGTTTCTCAGGCCCCAGTGCAACCTTTTAAAATATAAAACTACAAAATTCCTTAAACATTCTTTTAAATCTTAAGGAGGAATCCTAATTATATTAAATTAAGTTCAAAGTATTCAATAAACATTTGGGCATCTACTGAAGGCCTAACTCTGATAGACAATAGGAGATGAGGAAGAAGATGACGATGGTCAAGGGAAGGTCATTGGAAATGTCTGTAGAGCTTGGAGGAGAGAAGTGTGGAAGGTAGGCATAACTCAATGTGGAGATTCTTTCCCGTGGGGTGTACATTCAGAAAATGCACTGACTGAGACCTGTTTTTCTTCTTAAAAAGACAAATACTCGAATTTTTCTTTCTGAATTATCTCTTAGTACTAATCCTATATAATAAAAACCCAATATGCAAATTGACCTAAAGGCAGAATGACCTGCAGAACGACTGGTTTGGGGGGGCGGGCAGGGCCAGCGAGCAGGCGGCAGCAGGCCAGCTAAGGTGGGTGTCAGGGGGGGGCCTCTGATCTCCCAGCTGGTTGCCCTGCAGGTCAGCCCTGATCACCGGCCAGGCTTAGGGACCCTACTCATACAAGACTTTTGTGCACCGGGCCTCTAGTAATTATCCTATATAATAAAGAAGTAATATGCAAATTGGTCATCACTCTAATACACAAGATGGCTGCCACCATGTGGTCAAAGATGGCCACCCCCATATGAACATAAAATGGCCGCCACAAGATGGCCGGCAGGGGAGGGGAGTTGGGAGGGGCCAGGCCTGCAAGGGAAGGCAATTAGGGGTGACCAGGCTTGCAGGGGAGGGCAGTTGGGTAGAACCAGGCCTGTAGGGGAGGGCAGTTGGGAGGGACGAGGCCTACAGGGGAGGGCAGTTGGGGGCAACCAGGCCATCAGGGGAGGGCAGTTATGGGGGCAACCAGGCCAGTAGGGGAGGGCAGTTAGGGGTGACCAGGTCAGCAGGAATGGGCAGTTGTGGGCAACCAGGCCTGCAGGCTGGGCTGAGGGACCCACGCTCCCCCCTGTGTGTAAATTTCATGCATCGGGCTTCTAGTATAATATATATTAAAATAAATGTTTACTTTCCTTAATCTAGTCACAACTCTCCCAATTTCTTCTTTTCCTTTTCTGCTTTTACTTTCTTTATAGCTCATGTAAATCTTTTACTAATGCCCTTAAAATATATACAAATCTAAGCATTTTCTGTTTCCACTTATTGCCTCTGAATTTTTACTTTTTACATGTGTGGTTACGAATAGCATACCTTTATCTTCTCATATTTGTTTTTCATTCTTATCATTAAGATTCACCCATAATGCTGAAGTCACTGTATTTCCTTTAACTGCTGTGTAATATTCTGAGTGCTATAGCAATCTGTAGACTGTTGGACATTTGGATTATTTGGGTGTAATCACCAAAAACTGACTAGAGAATAGAAGACCGCAGACTGTGCTCTGGATAGAGTGCTCCATCATTAAGAAATTGGGGAGAAGAATAGAAATCAGTGAAAGGAGACTGAGAAGGAAGACAGCACTGTGTCCTGGAAGTTAAGTGAAAAGAAGTGGGTCAAGAGAGACAGAGTGAGGGCTAAATATTAACCACTGTATAGGTCTTTAGTGGCCTTGATAAAGTGGTAGCCAAAGCCTGATTAGAGTGGGATACAAGAACCTTCAAACTGCTCTCTGAGATTCTAGTCTCTTCCTCCCCAAATTCATCCTTTCTATCACTGCCCCTAATTATCTTCCTAAAGATCAGATCATGGGACTCCCTATCTTATATTTCAGGAGCTACAAACTGCCTGAAGGATTAAGTTCAGACTCTTCATATAATGTTTAATCTGACTTTTTCTTTTTTCTTTTCTTTTTTTTTTTAAGAGAGAGAGGGAAAGAGAGAGAGGAGAGAGAGAGAAGCATATTGACTTGCTGGTTCACTTATTTATATACTAGAAGCCTGGTGCACAAATTCATGCACAGATAGGGTCCCTCAGCCTGGCCAATGATCGAGGCTTATGGGGAAGGTGGTTGGCAGGGGGGAGGGACTGTGAGAGGTTGGCTGTGGGAGCACACTGACCACCGGGGGGCAGTTCCTGCATTTAGAGTTTGCCCTCTGGTGGTCAGTGTGTATCATAGCATCTGGTCAACCGGTTGTTCTGTAGAAATGGTTGCTTTGGCTTTTATATATATATATAGATTCATTGGTTGATTCTTATATATGCCGGGACCAGGGATTGAACCCATAACTTTGGCATACAGGGACAATGCTCTAATCAAATGAACTACTTGGTGAGGGCCTGCTATTATTTTTTCTTGATTTATCTTCTGAAGCTGCTCCACCCCCTACCTTGTGCTCCCATTGGAGCTACCACCGATTCCTGGATATCTGACTGTTGTCAAACTTCTGTTTTTGCTGGAAAACTTTTCTCCAGATCCCCTTTGTGCCATTATAGAGTTTTGAGCACTTATCTACCAGAGCTTCATTTCAGGTAGTGTATTTATGTGATTGTTCTTTTAACCAGAATGTGAGTGCATTGAGAGCAAGGATCATTACTTAGTTTTTGTAGTCTCTCCAGAGTCAAATAGTAGGAACAGACATATAGCAGATTTTCATTAAGTGTTAGTGGAATGAAAAAGTCTATGAAAAAATATGTCTATGATATATTCTTTTAGATAATTTAGTGGAGACAAATTTTAGTTCTCTGAGGGTGGTTTTAATTTTTGGAACCAGCCACAGGCTGTTTGGCATTAAGTCTGATGAAGAAGCTGGGGAATATAAATTTTTATTACATATGAAGTGTAGGAAAAAATTAAGCATGGCTGTTTTGTGATGGCACGTTTTCTTATATAGCTCAGAAAGGGCATTAAAGTTTATTGGCACTGATTTGCTTAAGGCAATTACAAAGATGAATTCCCAAAAACATTTTGAACAGTTTCAGTATTACTGGGTAAGTGTTTCATTTTTCAGGGTTACTACTTTGAAGGACAAGATACCTGGATCTGTTGAATTCTAGTATCTATGTTAAAAAATCAGTATCATTCTTTTATAGGCATGCTAGTGGTCCAGTGCATAAAATTTGTATGTGTGTGTGTGTGTGTGTGTGTGTGTGTGTGTGTGTGTGTACCTCAGCCTGGCCTGTACCCTCTCTAATCTGGGACACCTCAGGGGATGTCCAACTGCCGGTTTAAGCCCGATCACTGGCAGTCAGACATCCCTCTTGTAATCTGGGACCACTGGATCCTAACCACTCACCTGCCTGCCTGCCTGATTGCCTCTAACCATTATGCTTGCTGGCATGCTTGCCTCCAACTGCACCCCCTGGCCTTCTCACCCCAACTGCTCCCTCTTGTGAGCCTGATTGCCTCCAGCCCCTCCCCCCCGCCCCTTCCCTGCTGGCTTGTTTTTCCCCAACTAGCCCTCCTGCCAGTCTGCTTACCCCCAACTGCCCTTCCCTCCTGGCCTGATCGCCCCTAACCTCCTTTATCTCAGCCCCGCCACCATGGCTTTGTCTGGAAGGATGTCCAGAAGGTCTCCCAGTCTAATTAGCATATTACCCTTTTATTAGTATAGATCTTATTTTCTGGAGTGAAGTTTCACAAAGTAAATTTTACATTATTTACTGTGTATTTAACTTTTTCTTGGAACTCCATTATTTTCAATTCTTTCTTTTGTAGGCATTGTCTGTCTTTCAACGCAGCAGCATTAGAAAATTCTATTAGAATTGTTTATTTAAAAACAAACTATTCATGAGACCATTAACTAAGACCAGATTTGACACCAATTCCAGTGGCTGATCTCTACCCCAAATGGATATATGGCCATTTGTTATGATCTTTTGTTTACTAATTTTCAAGCAGTTTTCAATCTGTGTGACACTGATCAGATCCAAGCCAATTTGGACTAATTTTCCCAGTCACTATTCATGAAGCAGTGCATCAAATGCTTTACCAAGTCCAAATGTGTAACATCTGCTCTCCTTTCCTTGATAATTTTACAGTTATCCCAAGAAGTCAACTACTTTATCAACCATGGAATGTGCTTTATACGTCTTCATTATTATTGCCCATGATTCTGTCACCTTTTAGAATTTCCTCTTTCAATTTTATTTGCCAAGTCTTGATAAAATACTTATTAGTTAGGCATCTGATACAATTATTCTTCTAGTGGTAACACTTTGTGACTCTGGGTTCACTTGGATTAGATCTATATATAATCTTTTCAGTTATTATGATTTAAAAGATGCAAGCAATAAAATCTGTGTTAGTCATTTTTGTTCATATCCTGGGAGAGATGTTATTCAGACTTGCTGATTGGTATATGTTTTCAGGTTTGAAGCATTCACTTACCTGCTCTTTGTCATTAGCTGTGTTTTTTTTTTCCCTAGGTGCCTTTTACAGTTCCCCATCTTGACCATATGTTAAATGGATATTGTGCTTGCAACAGCATGCCTTCCAGAACAGTGAAATGTCTGTGCATGTACAGTAAGTCGGTACATGTACTCTTTGGATACGGATTGAAGTTTTTGATGCTTCTGTCATCTCATTGATGTAGGTGAGCTATGCTTCATAACATTTGCTATCGAGGGCTTGGAGGTACCTGCTAAGTACATAAACTAAGAGAAGATTGCTCTATAATTAATTTTTCAAGCAAAATTCAAGAAGATTCCATGTGAATAATGCATTTTTTTTTTAATGAGTTAGGCCCTGAGGTCATTGTGTTTACTGATAGAGTTCAGTTAATTGAATAAATATGCAGATCCTGTATTGAGTACCCTTGCACTGGTTAAAATGTAATGTAACAGATGTTTTATTAACTTTTACAATAAGTTACCGAATTAACAAACTGTTATGAGTATAATGAACATATTTGATAGAGTCACATAATTGAAACATTGGTTATGATTTATCAAGGATTACTCAAATATTAATTGACAACTAGAACACTGCTTTTGACATTTGGTTAATCTTATATACATTATAGATTAGTCAGTTTCTCCTTCTTTATATAAAATATTTAGCTTTTGAAGTGTTTTGACATATGGTAAACTTCAATAAGAGGGCAGACTTTTTTCAGTTTTGAGAAATGTAAATATATCATTCTGTAAGAAATTCCAAAATGTTGGCTATGGAACAATAGAAACCACATGTAGTTTTTCTCCAAATCTCAATATACAAGTAACTGCTTTCAACACATCTTTCTGTCTCCAGTTTTAATATTAACTACTTGATTAAATGTTAAACAGAGCAAAGGCCATTTTTGTCAGGTGCCACTAATATTCATATTGTTTCCAAAGGATGGAAAACATTTAGTTCTGAGTATTTACCACTCTTTTGTGGCTTAGTGATAACTGATTTTGGGAATACCAACTATTTATAAATTGAAATTCTAGAGATGGGGATTCATTGGCTGAATAAAAGCTATGATGTTTTGTTTTTAATTATTAAATGGCAACTTTACATTCTTTCTGTTAAATGCACAATTTAGAATATCAATTTTGGAAGGATGTTCAAAATAGTGCTTTTTCTAAAATCAAGGTTAAAATGTTTCTGTTTTCAATGCTATATGCATAGATATAATAAATATTCTGTTGGTTAAATTAAAACAATTCATCAATGATCATAGTATATGTATTTCTAAAAATAAATTACCAACGTATTAAATGGGGGTGGAAGGAATTGACATATAAATAGCACATACATTTCTAAGCTTAAATGTTAATTTTAACTAAAAGGTAAATCTGAATCTGGAAAGATTTATCTAAGGATAAGTAATTTAAAGTTAGTAGGCCATACTTTATAAATGAATGTATATGCCTTTAGAGTCAATGATTCTAAGTCAAGAAATGGTACGTCAGAGGTCAAATGGAGACTCATGGAGTAAACATATTTAGTACTTGCTTTCTTTGTATAAATATTTAAAATGATGCATCAATATATAACAAACAAAGGAGAGTGCAATTATTCTTTGTGTACATGTGAAATCAGAAGTGTGCATTTTGCTTTTATAAAAATACTAGTGACCTGTTGCAGGAATATTCCTGCAAGACTTCCGGCTGGCTTCCCTCCTGCCACTGCCATCTCTACTGCCCTCCCCCCCAGCCCCCCAACATCTCCTGCTGCAACTGCGCCCACCTCTGGGACCGTGTGCCACTGCTGTGCTCACTGCCCTGCCCACCTGACCCGCCTTGCCTGCCACCCCTGCTGCCTCCTGCCATGGCCTGGTGCCTCGCCTGGCCCCGCCCCACATGCGGTGCCAGTGCTTTCCCTCCAGCAGCCGCAGCTGCCTTGCTTTCCACTTTCCCTCCTTCTTTCTTCTATGCTGTCTTCAGTCTTCACTCCTCCTTCCCTCTTTGTACGAAAATTAACTGCCATCTTTGTTGGGTTAATTTGAATACTCACTCTGATTAGCTGGTGGGTGTGGCTGGTGGGCATAGTGGAGTGATAGTTAATTTGCATATTACTCTATTATTAGGTAGGATGGCAATAACCTGCTGGTGTGACTCATTTGATTGGGTATCCTCCTGTGCACTGAAAGGTTGCCAGTTTGAGTCCTGGTCAGGGTACATGCCTAGGTTGAAGGTTCAATCTCCATTAGAGGGCATGCAGGAGGCAGCCAATCAATGTTTCACTCTCACATAGATATTTCTCTCTCCCTTCTCTTTCTAAAAAAAATCAACTCTCATTTAAAAAATTTTACGATTTATCCTTATTGTTCATTTATTTATTTTTTTAAATATATTTTATTGATTTTATACAGAGAGGAAGAGAGAGAGACAGAGAGTTAGAAACATCGATGAGAAAGAGTCATCAATCAGCTGCCTCTTGCACACCCCCTACTGGGGATATGCCCGCAACCAAGGTACATGCCCTTGACCGGAATCGAACCCGGGTCCTTCAGTCCCCAAGCCGACGCTCTATCCATTGAACCAAACCGGTCCTGGCTTTTTTTTTTTTTTTTTTTTTTTAATATATTTTATTGACTTTATACAGAGAGTATCCTTATTGTTTAAAGTATTACAGATGTCCTCCATTTTCTCCCCAATAACTCCCTCTATCTCACCCTGTCCCCTCCCTGCTCCAGGCCTTCACCACACTATTGTCTGTGTCCATGGGTTATGCATAGATGCATATAATGTCTTTGGTTAATATCTCAAAAAACAATTCCTTTTTTTTTTTTTAATGGCAATTCTGTTTCTCAAGATGCAAATGTACATCTTGAGATGTCTTTTAAAATTTTCTGCATAGTTCCACATTACTCATTTTATATTAATATATTTCTGTTGTTATTTATGGATATTCATATGGACTAAAATTTTTTTATTTCTGCTAAACTCATGAATTATTAACATAAACATGGAAATGCCATTAAATCAGTATTTTTTTTCTGGCAACACACAACATTTATATTTCTGAGGTTTTTATAAATTATCTTCATTAATTATAAGCTAAAGCACATTAAAAGATGCATTATTCAAGAATTGTGAACAGATGTGGTTAAATGAGAAGGTTGAATATGAGGTAATAGCTTTCTGGTTTTTAAACAGTATATAAGTGAAAATTTGTGTCACAGAAATGTTTGTAGTTGTATAATATAAAACATGGCCGATCTCGTGAAATAAAATAATATCTAAGTTTTAGTTGTTTTTTTAAATATCAAAGGATTCTTTCTAGACCCTGGATAAGCGTGGGCTCTGTTCTAATTACTTCACCAGGAAAATTCATCCACTTTTGGGTAGTTCTCAATCAAAATTTTTTTCTAGGATTCAAACGAAATGCCTCTCATTTTGACATTTGTCTATTACTATTTTCATATCAACACTCTCATACAATGTAAGTAATTTGTTTTCCTCTTCTGTTCTTATTGCCTTCAGCTCTTTATCTGTGGGGAGGAGGATAGGTTTGTCGTGTGAAATGAGGATGACATTTTTGTGTTTTGACCAGAGAAATATGGAACTTTCTGCGTTCATGCTTTTCAAAAGTGTACGTTTTGTTAAGGTGTCAGCTCCTACCGCATCAATGATGAAAGTCCTTGAAACTTTACGCTTATTAGATGTTTTGTAAGATGTATGTTGCTGCAAAGGTTAGGTGATATCTGTGTTAGAAGAATCAGGTGTTTGATCAAATCTAAGAACTATGTTTTCAAGAAGGATATACAAAACAAAAACAATGGAACATTTCAGGCTTCCTTGTTCCTTTTTATAAACAGACTCTGTATACATCGTTACTGCCTACTGATTGCCATACTAATATTTATCTCATTAATTTGTTTTATATATTGTAAAATTCCTAGTTATTTGGTTTTAAACTAGTAACTTTGCAAATCATCATTCTTTCTGCCCTAGGTAAGAATTGAGCTGGTTGAAATAAAGGGAGACAAAACCTGTTATTCTCTGTAGAGCTTTATTTGATTATATCTATGTGATGTTGTAAATACAAAATTCTGTTTTTTGTTTTTGTTTTTGTTTGTTTTTTTTCAGTACCCCACAGCGGGTAGGAACAGGAGAGATAAAGGAAGTGCTTTCTTCTTGTTGCACATTTCCTTTAACTTAATCATTATTAATCTTTGACTGGAGCAAAAATGCCTTAATTTGCATTTTAGTAGCCATCTGGGGGGCGGTGGTCTTGTGAAGGTTCCCAAGACAAGGTGGAAGCCAGGTTCATTGACATGCCATTCCCACTCTCACTTGTGCTCCCCCCGCTAGGTCACCTACACAGGTATCAGAATGGAAGAGGCAGATGGGCAGAGGGCAATATCCAAGAAAGACAACTCCACAACAATATTTGGAAAATAATGAGAAATATTTGTACAGTGAATCTGTAGTTGTCTTGTTCATAAAGGGTAGTACCATGCTATTTCATAGATTTTAGAAAATAATGCTTGTTACTTTTGCATGTTGACTTCAAGCTTTTCTCTGTGGTATGTGGAACTAAATTGAAGGAAGTTTATAAAGTTAGTGTTTTTTTTCCACTTTAATCAAGTCTCTAGAGTTAAAGTGTGTAAATTAGTACCCAATTACCTATTTTGCATGCCTGTGGTATTTCCATGTTCTGCTAATATGATAATGAATCAGCATATTGAGTAGATGGTTGTAAATATCTGAAAAAGTTGACTGCTTTTCTCATAGTCTTAAATCAAAAAGCAAAATTCAAACTTTAAAAATATTGAAATTAGTTTCCTAAAATATTTACCAGATATTATCTTTCATAGAAATGCACCAGAGTTTATCATAAACGATTCAGTCTAGAAAACTTAAGGGTGATTTAAAAAGTAATTTCTTTGAAGCATATAATTAATAATCATGTATTTTATTAATTGTAAAATTATATGGATCTCTCCAATTAGCAACCTTAGCCCTGTTTCCATTTCTAATTGAATTTTATATTTCTTTCATTAAGTGATCAGCATGAAATATATGTAATGCTTCAAAAAGAGTCATATATGTGCATAAGTCTATAGAAGCACAGACAAAAGTATGAAAGAAAAGGTGACATTCCAAAAAATCAAAGATACACCATTCAGTTACTGACTCTGCTCTTCACTATGTCCTGTTTGGGTATTTCCTTGGGGTGGGAAATACAAAGCAAGGATGGGACTTCCATGACCAAGGTAGGTTGGGCTCTATTATTAATCTATAGGAATAAGGACAGCCACAGAGCTGTTGCTTTACCTAGAGAGAAAAGCAGGTACAGACAGTTAGCAGCCTGTGCCCTGAGCTCAGAATGTTACCCCATGGTCCTGACCAAATCACTTGATTTTACTCTTGTCTTGAAACTCAGGCTTGGAACATTCACATTCTTCATGGGAGCCTGTGAGTGTAGTGAGAAGAAAGTATCCGAGCTGCTGCATGGTGTATGTGAAGCACTTTTGCTTTGTTATGTGACATCTTTTTCTGAAGTGTTCTGAGTATCAGCTATTTACATTTTCATGATCACTTGTAAAACTCCTGAAAGGAGGGGACATTGTTTAGGCTTCTCTGGGAATCCAGGCGCTCACTCGCTCTCCTTCTTCCTCTCCCTTTCCCCCTCCTTTCCTTCCTTCTTCCCTCCCTCCCCCCTGCAGTTCTTCCCCATCTATCCTTCCTTCCTATCTTTCACTCATATCTATTTTAAGAGAATTTTCTTCTGGTGGCATAAATTTGGATAAAATAATAGATGAAATCTTTTTTTTTTTTTTTGAGATCAGGTAAAATTTAGTTTCCTACTTTCAGATAGTGTACAAAAGTGTACAGCATGGCTTTATTCAGAATACAAAAATGCAAGAACTGGAAGGGATGTCAGCAATCATCTAGTCCAGTATCTTCCACTTCCTAAGAAATGAAATTTGTTTCAGGCAGATTTGCCTAAGAACATACAAAAGCAGAATGTGTCCCAATAACTGATTTTTTCTTATAGTAATAAGAAAATAATATTTTTCTTATTATAAAAGCAGTACATACTATTTATTGTAGAAAAACTTATAATTATTTTATATGGAAAACAAAACCTGCTGCAGAAACCGGTTTGGCTCAGTGGATAGAGTGTCAGCCTGTGGACTGAAGGGTCCCGGGTTCGATTCCTGTCAAGGGCATGTACCTTTGTTGCGGGCACATCCCCAGTAGGGGCTGTGCAGGAGGCAGCTGATCGATGATTCTGTCTCATCGATGTTTCTAACTCTCTGACCCTCTCTTTTCCTCTCTGTAAAAAAAATCAATAAAATATATTAAAAAAAGAAACTGTTAATGTTTTAATATATATACCTTAATATATATACTTACGTCTTTTGTACACTTATATACATGCATTTTACCATACTGAAATAATATATTTCATAATTTAATATTACAATAAAGGTAGTTTTAATAGCTTTGTAAAATAAAACTTCTATGCACATTGTAAAATATTCCAACAGTACAGAAAAGTATTAATAAAAAGAAGAAAGTAAAAAAAAAATCACTTGAAACCTCATTATTCAGACATAATCACTGGTCAAAGTATTAAGTCAGGAGATATGCTAGAAAATGTCTAGTTAGTATTAATAATACTCTTCTACATACTTTTCAGTGAATAGATGCTCATAAAATATTATGAATATATTGATGTTTGAAAAGAAACACTTTTATTTGAGAGGATCATATGGCCATACTCCTATCAGGGGTCTTCAAACTACGGCCCGCAGGCCACATGCGGCCCTCAGAGGAGTCTGATCCGGCCCGCCAGGTTTTTTGGGCAGTGAGCACAGCCGAGGTGTTACAGTAGGAATTAGTAGTTCATATAGTCCGGCCCTCCAGCTCTCTGAGGGACCGTGATCTGGCCCCCACTTTAAAAAGTTTGAGGACGCCTGTTAAATATAGGTCTGCACCACAGTTTTTGGTGGCTGCATTGGATTCTGTAATATAGTTAAGCCTTAATTTATTTAAAATTTATATACTAAGATACTTATTACCATTTTTTTTCCTCTTATCAACAGTGCTATAATAAATGTCATAACCAACAATTTATGTACATCTTTGGCTAGTTTTTTTTAAAACATTTTTTATTGATGTCAGAGAGGAAGGGAAAGAAACATCCATGATGAGAGAGAATCATGGGTCAGCTGCCTCCTGCACACCCCCCAATGGGGATGGAGCCCACAACCCTGGCATGTGCCCTGACGGGGAATTGAACCGTGACCTCCTGGTTCATAGGTCAATGCTCAGCCACGGAGCCACGCCGGCTGGCCCTTTCTTTGGCTAGTTTTTTTTATGCCAAATCCCACAAATGGTATTGCTGGACCAAAGCTTGTACTTGTTTACACCTCTATCAGCTATATATGAGAGTCTATTTCCCCTATAAATCTATTGGATACTATAATTGGATATATGTATTTATTTGAAAGGGCATCAAGTTTGTTTCATTTTGCATTTCTTTTCCTTCTAGTGAGAATACCTCCCAAATTTGTTAGAATTTTTATTTATAGATTTAAGACAGAGTGAGAGCAGGAGCAGGAGTGAAATATGAGAGAGAGAGAGAGAGAGAGAGAGAGAGAGAGAGAGAGAGAGAGAGAGAGAGAGAGAGAGAGAGAGAGAGAGAGAGAGAGAGAGAGAGAGAGAGAGAGAGAGAGAGAGAAAGAGAGAGAGAGAAAGAGAGAGAAACACTAATTTGTTCTTCTAGCCACTGATGCATCCATTGTTTGCTTCTCAGATGTGCACAGACTAGAGATAAGAAATGCAGCCTTGGCACATCAGGATGATATTCCAACCAACTGAGCTACTGACCAGGACCTCCCCAAGTTTTTATTAGCTATTTATTGTTCTTCTGTTGTGAATTGCCTGTTTGCATCATTTCCCAGTTCTTAAATTTACAGAGCCACCATTATGAATTAAATATATCAACTCCTTTTTGTCATATATGTGGCATTTTTAGTAATTTGCATGATACCTTTAAATTATGCACACATTTTGTACAAATTCTTTTCGTGTGAATATAGAAGTTATAAAGTTTTAAGTGGGTAATTATATCAATATTTTACTTTATGATTTTTGCTACTTTAAAAATCACTCTTAGAAAATCTTTCCCTATCCAAAGATCATGTAACCATTTATATTTTCTCCTAATACTTTTCTCATTTATTTAATATGTTAAATGATTAATATATCTGGAGTTCATTTTTATGCACAATGTTATGTGAAATTCAGCTTATTTTTTTCCCAACATCACTTACTATATTGGTTTTGTCATACACTAAATTTTTAATTTTTATTTTTGTGTAGTTAAATTTATTATTCTTCCTCTTTATGGTTTTCATCATTAGTGCCATGCTTTATAAAAGCCTTCTACTTCAAGAGCATATGTATGTATGCACACATACACACAAATATATTTCTGGTCCACTTATGGTCTATTTTAAATATTGAAATCATTAGTTTATCTGAAATTAATTTTGGTGTTTTATGTGAAATTAAGATTTAGCTTAATTTTTTCCCTAAATGGTTGGTCATTTAAATAATAATAATTATCAAATAATACATATTTTGCCATTGTTTATCACATAATAGATTCTTTTTAAAAAAAATATATTTTTTATTGATTTCAGAGAGGAAGGAAGAGGGAGAGAGATATAGAAACATCAATGATGAGAGGAAATCATTGATTGGTTGCCTCCTGCATGCCTCCCACTGGGGATTGAGCCCACAACCTGGGCATGTGCCCTTTACTGGAATTGAACCTGGGACCCTTCAGTCCGCAGGCTGATGTTCTATCCTCTGAGCCAAACTGGCGAGGGGACAAGTACATTCTTACAACTATTTGGGCATATTTCTGGACTTCCTGTCCTAATTCATTTATCTTTGTTTATTTTTATACCAGTTTTATACTTAAAAATTACAGTAGCTTTATAATTCACTTAAAATATTGTAGCTTCCTTTAATTTTTCAGTTCCTAGGTGTAAATTGGCATTTCATTGTTCTTTTATTTACATTTCTCTGCCTAGTAGTGAGTTGGAGCATTTTTTAAAATGATTGTTGACCACTTGGATTTACTTTCTGTGAATTTTCTTTATATGTCTTTTATCCATTTTCCTCTTTACTTGTGTCTTCTATTACTTATAAATATTAACCCTTTATCTGTCATTTGCATTGTGAGCAGTTTTGTTTAACTCTGTATTATTTATTGTGTATGGGGAGTTGACTTCTAATGGGTTGGTTGCCTCTTTTGCCCTGACATGGTCTAAAAGTTTCACATCTTTTTGTGATCTTGCCTCTATGGCCTTGCCTCAGGGATATCCTTTCCACTTCTGAGACCCGAGTTTCTGGCACTCATATCTATTTTAGATTTCTCCTAATTTCTTGAAGCAGTTTTTTTCTTACTAAAATGCACGGTGTGATGTCCAGTCTTTCTTTTGGCTTAATAAGAGAAACAGTGTTCTCTACAGCCCATGGTAGGCCACTGCCTTATGGCTCGATGCTGTGACGTGAACAGTTTTGTTGTTCTGTTTTTCAGTGAATTAAAGTGTTTCGTTTATTTTATGGCAAAAAATATGTGAAAGCATTTTTATTGTTTTTAAAAAAAGTATATTTTATTTTTGATTTTTTACAGAGAGGAAGAGAGAGAGATAGAGAGCTAGAAACATCGACCAGCTGCCTCCTGCACACCTCCCACTGAGGATGTGCCCGCAACCAAGGTACATGTCCTTGACTGGAATCGAACCCGGGATTTTTCAGTCCCCAGGCTGATGCTCTATCCACTGAGCCAAACCGGTCTCAACAGCATTTTTATTGTTAAAAATTAAAACACACAAGTGCAGAGTAAAAGATGTGAAATACCTTACATTTTTCTTCCTCAGCCCTTCCACTTCTTGTAAGTAACACTGTTAACAGTTTGAGAGATATTTTTCTAAATATTTTTCTATGCACTATTATTTTGTATAAAATAAATGTATTTGTGTATTTTAAAATAAAAAGGGAATTATAGAACACAAATTATGTCCAAACTGGCTTTTCTCACTAAGTGGATGTTGGAGCTATTTGATATGGTAGTTATATTGATCTCGTTCTTGTTCACAACTGCATGGAATCTGTATCACATTTGAAATATAAGTTATAGAGTCAATCCCCAGTTGATATCTAAAGCCAACTCCTGGGTTTCCCCCCAAACTTGGTTGTCCCATAGTCGTCTTCATTTCAGTTAATGGAAACTCTTCCAGTTTCTCAGGCTTTTAGTCATCTTTTACCCCCTACTTTCCTTTTTTCTTTTTAGCACTTATCACTTGACATATATATGTTTAGTGGCTTATTATTGATCTCCTGGGATATAATATTGAGAGGTCAGGAACAAGAGATGGTGGCAGTGGAAAGGGCAACAGGTAAACCTGCCAAAAGAAAAGAAAGGTGTGTGTGTGTGTGTGTGTGTGTGTGTGTGTGTGTGCGCACTTTTCCACCAACTCTGGATTATCTTTCCTCTGTAATTTTGCAGGAATTTTAGGTCTTTACCCCTTAATCAACTGGTGCCCTTATATTTCCACAAGTGTCTGTTCTCCTAGAGTTTTACCACTCATATCCATTCAATTACTAAGTCTTATCAATTTTCCTAAATAATATATAATACCTTGGACACGCAGTCACCTCTCTTTTTATAGTTTAAAAAAATATATATATTTTATTGATTTTTTACAGAGAGGAAGGGAGAGAGACAGAGAGTTAGAAACATCGATGAGAGAGAAACATCCATCAGCTGCCTCCTGCACACCTCCCACTGGGTATGTGCCCACAGCCAAGGTATATGCCCTTGCCCGGGATTGAACCTGGGACCCTTGTGGCCGACACTCTATCCACTGAGCCAAACTGGTTAGGGCCGCAGCCACCTCTCTTTAAAACCATTCCATCACCCTATCCCAAAATGTTAGAGCTTCTTAATTGGCCTTTTTCATCAACTTTGCTTTCTTTTCCTTTATTCTTAACAAAGAGCACAGGAATGTTCTTTCTTGTCACCCTTTACCTTACATTCAATCCCAACTTACATATATTTTTCTTAATAAATATTTTCTGATCCACTGACCATTCCTTGAACTTCTCCTGTGTAACATTTATCCTGCTTGTACTTTTTCTGCTAATATCTGTTTTCCTAGGGAGGATGCATGCTCCCTGAGAGCAGGGGCCATGTCTGTCTCCATCACTTCCATGCAAACAAAGACTCCTCATTAAATGTTTGCTGAATGAATGGATGAATGCAGTCTAAACTTGGTGAGAGTGAAAGTTCTCTAAAACTGCTATCTTCGCCTTGATTTAAAAAGCGATACTTTATTTTAAACTTGTACATGTGAGAGAGAACAAGGCAACAGGAAAAGAAAATCTGGTGGGACCAGGGCAGAACCAATTTTTTTGTAGCTGCTCCTGGATCATGCTCCACCAAATGTCTTAGCAGAGTGGAAATTAACTATTAAGAAATGAACTGTTGAGAAAGTTGAATGTAATTCATTCCATAGTGTGAGTTTACTTGTAAGACAATTTCTCTGTTATCCTTACAAAGATCAGGTTAAAATTATACCTTGAGGACAGACACATGACTCAGTCTGTGTTGATTTTAAAAAAAAATGTATTTTTGTTGATTTCAGAGAGGAAGGGAGAAGGAAAGAGAGAGAGAGAGAGAGAAACATCAATGATAAGAGAGACTCATTGATCAGCTGCCTTCTGCATGCCCCACACTAGGGATCAAGCCTGCAACTAGGCATGTGCCCTGATTCTAACCATGACCTCCTGGTTCATTGGTTGACGCTCAGCTACTGAGCACACTAGCTGGGATGTGCTGATTATTATTATTATTTTTTTTTTTTAGTGCTTCACCTAGAATAATTTTAACCCACCTGAAGCTTCCTACAATCAAAGAACCAAATTATTTGGAAAAATAGTGAAAACAAATATTCTGTTCTTAATTTAACATTTTTCTTTTTATTGCTAAGATGCTATAAGGCTTTGTGAAGGTTTTGAGTGATAGAAGATAGAATATGATCTCAGCTATAATTATAGCATTGTGAAATTGAGACTATAATTTAAGGATTTAAATTATATTTATATTCATATTTCAAATTTGAGGGTTTTGTATAACTGCAAGAATCCACAAACAACGATGACATTCTCAAGAGGAAAGAGATGAAAAGTAGACCGCACTGCTCACTTTATTCTTATATTTAGGTGCTCCAGTAGAGCAGGACACATTTAGCTCCAGGGTCCCTTATGACACTCAGGCATAATGCACCAGGAAAGACGCTTATGACCATGCTTGCTCTTTAATCTGCAATGCTGGGTACAGCAGAATTTATAATCAGTTGAGGGTTTGATGGACTGACAACAACCTCTCTGCTCCCATTTTTATCTTCTTGATTGCTTACTTATTACAGGAGCATGATATTTATTCTTCATAATATGCTAATCATAATTGCTAAGGAAATCACTGGTTAGCTTGCCTGGCATTATGTGATCAAAAGAAAGCCAAGATGGAAACAAAAAACATTTCATTAGAAAAACAAAAGGAATTAGATTGGAACACACATAGATATCATTATGCTTTGGTCCTTACAAATGATTACTAACAACTTGACTGAACATTTCACTGTAGATATAGTACAAGGCCAGGTTGCTGCTTTTTGTAGATTAGACTTCCCTTCCTTCTATGAATAACTGAGAAAGGTCCCGCAGAGGGCAGTAATAAATAGTGGTCACTCTAACCAGAGACAGCCAGTCCTAATTTAGTTCTGCATCTCTGGTCTCCTCTATTTGTCTTTTTGTTTCTGAGTTTCCTGTCCACTTTAGGTCCCTGGCACTCTCTCCATTCTCCTCTGGAACCTTTTGGTGAATATAATTTCATGTATCACTTCTCCTTGGCATAGTTACATTTATTATTTACTTTATCTCTAATTGAAAAATTAGAGGTTCTCTTCCCTATTTAATTTTGAACATAAATGATTTAAAAAAAGAAAAGAAAACTAAAGAGCACTATTCCAGTGCCTCTAAAAATAGACCGTTGTCTACTTTGTCTCCTGGCAAAGAGAATTCTGGATCTAAAACGAAAGATGCTATGGAAGAAATAAGAAGACTGCAGCCCACTGAGTTACAGCAGAGAATAGAGAAAGGTCCAGAGGTTTGAAATAGGTTCCTTTTAAGGGCAAGTAAGTTGGCATAGCCTTTAAAATGTACCAATGGTAATATACTTGGAAATGTTTAAAAAAAACCTAAGAAAATGCAAAAAAGACATTTAAAATGAAATACGATGAAATAATTTGCAGTCATTTTGCATATAATTCTGAGAAAGTTCTCCATAAGTTTAATAAGAATCTGATTATTCTTGAAAAATTACCCAAGAAAATAAAACTGATTTTTTTTTTTTAATGCAGATAACTGATAAGAAGTGGTCTAGAAAGTAATTTTGTTGAAACAAATAAAAAGTGACCAGAAGGGGTGGTGGTGGTGGGGGAGCAATAAATGGTGATGGAAGGAGACTTGATTTGGGGTAGTGAACACACAATTTAGTATACAGATGATGTGTTGTAGAATTGGGCAATTGAAACCTGTATAAAGTTGTTAATCAGTGTTTCCCCAATACATTTAATAACATAAAAAACCTGATCACCAGGATCAAAAGGCCATAGATGTTCTACACTTGACCAAATTAAGAAATTCTGTGGGGTATTTGGGAGCTGTATCTAAAATGGGCTTAAGATCATGGGCTTGCATGTCAGTGTGGTTGTCTTTCTAATTCTTGAGTAGCCGTGTCAATAACTGTTTACCCTGGATTACTTAGAAGTTAGAACTGGCTTGGGGGATTGGGAGATTTATAGAAAAAACAAGATCCATTGTAATATAAAAGAACCTGAAAATTGATGAAAAGAGTTTATTACATGTAACCTAATAAAAAAAGGAATAAGAAAAAATTATAGATGTCTGCAAAATGTTTGAAATAAAATATATTTCAAAGTCACAACACCATGGTGTCTAGAAAAAGGGATGAACAGTGAAATATATGGAATTATATAGGTTGAATATGCAAAAAGACCTTAAGAAATTTAAGAAACCTAACACACTTTAGAAATCCTTATATAGGCCTAATGGGAGTCCATTTTTAAAGTCAACACTGTAATAAACAATGTATTTGTTTTCAGGAACAACGCACATTATCTCTAGTTTTTGTTTCAGTTCGGTTTCATTTTAAGTAGAATAATGCACCTAACTTAGTATTAAAACATGAGTTAAAGCCTCAACTCTGCCACTTATGAAATGTGTTAAATCTTTGCTAAGTTGATAAAAACCACATTGATGAGTGGGGATAACAGCACTGACCTCATGGAGTTGTGCATTAACAGATGTGAAAGTGCTATCTATAAAAATACTAAGTAAAGTCTGCAATGGTAAAGTAGTTTAATTCTTTTTTTTGTTGAGCCAAACTAATGTACCATACGTCAGTAGCTTATGTCATATTCTTTTAAAATGCAACAATTTCTAAGTAGGTTTAGCATTAGAAGGTTATTCCATCAAGGAACAAAGTATGTAAGAGAGGGTGCATAGTGATGTGTATTATGGTCTGGTTTAATGAATATGCTACTTTTAAGGGACCATCATATTTTAAAACTCCATTAATTAGTTTTTTGGAGGTAATTTTGTATTTCATGCATTCAATTAACTTCTCAATTTTTTTTTTTTTTTTTTTTTGCCTGGTGACTTTAATCTCTGGGAACAGTAACCATTAATTGTTCTGATCACTAGATTTTCTGTAGATTTCAATGTCATGGTCACTTAAACTTTCTTTCTCATAAAAACTTCCCAGATCTTGGGGGTAAAAGGACTGAAAAAGAAAATTTGCGTTTACATTATAATTTATTGGATCAAAACAAAAACAAACAAACAAAAAACAACTGGTAAATTAAGTAAAAAAAAAAAGAACTAACATTTTGGGAGATCAATTTAATTGAGTTAATAAGACAGCTGTTAACATTGGTTATGGTTATGTGTTGGGGATATTTAAAAAGACTGAAAGGAAAATAAATTAGTTTTTTGGTTGGCATGCAGAGCAGTGCCACAAATGCAGTCTGGTTCTGTGTTGAATGCCTTCACATCTAATATCTGTGTTATACCTTGGAATATGTCTTTCCTATTGTGCCACCTTGATTCATTCTATGTGAATTTTGTCATGAAAGTTTGTATACAAATATCAGTCTGTTTAATTTTATCTGAAAATCCTGTTCCCTCTCGCCACCATGGAAGCAGATTCAGATTAAAACTTTCTTTTTAATCATTAGGCCCTTCTTTTTTATTTAACAAAAATATTTGGATATTTAAAAAAAGCAACCAGCATTAATTCTTCTAAAGCTCTAATCACAGAGTGTGAAGAGAAGTTTTGTGGTTACATATAAAGGTTTCACACACAAAGGTTTCCTAGCTTTTAAGTGAATATATTCTGTTAATCTGTTCATAGTAAAGATTGAGAGTGCTGTCATTAATATTTTCACAGAAGAACAGAAGTGGAACTACTAGAGAAAGTAGGTTAGAACTGGCTGTGATTATTTCCCCCCAAGTCACTAAACATAACATGCACTGTGCTTAGTGTTGAACATTTGTTTTTGGTTTTATTTCTTTGTTTTCACCCCCATCCCCAACACCCCATGTGTGATTAAAATAATCACTTCTAATTATTCTAGATGACAACACCCAGTGGTCTTTTTCTGACTTATTCATATTGCTTTAGATATCATTTTTATTTTTAATTTTTTTTCAATTTGACTGCTTTCTTAAAGTGGTTGCACTTTAAGAAAACGTGTATACATGTTACATTATTCTTTATCATCAGGAGAACTCATGATTTCTTTCCTTAAAGAAAGAGTGAAAATAAAAAGATAACATGAAATGGATAGCAGAATATAACTGAACGAGTAGAAATAAAGTCAGTTAAAGGGACAATATGGCAAAGAAAAAAATTAGTAAAAAAAATTAGTTCTCTGGAAATGATTTTATTCTACAATAGACGATATAATACAGTAAAAAAGAAAAATAGGCATTAAAGCCCTGAAGATATGTGGAGGGAAATAGCAAGAATGTATATTTGAGGCAAGGCAATAATAACAAACCAGAGGCTGTAAGAAAACAAGATCTATTTTAAAATGTAAGAAAAGTGCTAAAACATTTGCAATAGCTTCAGGGTCACTGAATTGCAAAAACACCCGGGAAAAGAGAGACAAAAACAAACACATGAACAAACATTTACAAATTTATAATATTTCTATTCAGATTATTTGTACTTTTGAACAATGGCAGTAATCTGATTAACATTTACAACAAAGTCAGGTTTCTAGGGCATACTTTAGATCCATAGAGTTTATGGGTTTACACTCATGTGGTCAGAATGAAAAAGGAAACCATTAAAGATGTTATCTAAAGGTAAAGGCCCAATCGCAAGGACATATTAGAAAGGAAACTTTTTTTTTTTTTTTTTTTACTAAAACACCAGCTGTCCTGAAGGCTTTATAGCACATAATTGTGGCTAAGCAGCACTCCTGCTGCTGCTGTAGGAGTTATAGCCAATAATAATGTATTGACATTTATATGGTTATGATGCTCTGACCTGAACTTGCTTAACTAGTGCCCTAGTAATTGCCAAGTGTTTCACATTCACTGTAATGCCAAGATAAAAATAGCAAAGTTGATTAAATACAGTTAGATGTTAATATAAAAACAATAAAGTTAAGTACTTCATATAATTTTGTTCCTGACAATTTGTTTCCCTCATTGACTAAGTGAACGCAATTTATGGAAAAATAGCCCTTCATATTTTTTCTCTAAAGTTAGGCAGGCATGAATAATTAGCCTTTACTAAGCAGTTATTAAAGCTTCACTTGCCTTGTAAATCAGTTGAAAACGAGGAGCAATAGGAAAAAGCAAGATTAGATTTTTTAGAATGCTGTTTTTTTGTGCATTTTAAACTACCAGGTTTACAGTATTATTGTAATGTATTAGATGATGAAATTTTATTTACTTAAAACCTCTCTTAAACATTTTCACCCTCTTCAATGCTTGAGACTCAGTAAAAAAGTTGACTATTTACTGCCAGTTTTATTAAGTTTTCCTCCAAATCAGGCATTTCCCTCACTCTCTTATATTGTGATAATAAAGGTACTAATGGATGCTTTCATTGATGGGCCCCCTACTTAAGGAAAATGAAAACTAAAAATGATCCTGGTTCTTTAAAAGTTTATCCCTATGGCACCATCGTGTAAGCATACATATGGGACAGTAAAAATGGAAGACGACACATTAAATGACATTATTATAAAATGCAATACTCTTGGAATGATCCCTTATTAAATTAGGCTCTATGATCTGAGATGAATTTCCCCGATCCCTAATCCATCACTGGAGAAATATTAAAAGATAGGTCTCAACTGGTATTAGAATCGCACTCAGTCTCTACTTTCATTATTTTGAATTAGGGTGCTACTGGGGGAAAGCCTCTTAATGAGAATTAGAGTGATTCACTGGCCTTCTTTTGGATTTTGACAAGTAAAATATTAACTCTTCAGTCACAGCTGTCTGAATTAAAATACTTGGCAGCCGCAGATGCACAAATTAAATTGGCCTTTATGTTTCCATATTGCTGACCTCCTTAGAGGCAAAAACATCAAGCCCAACAATAACAAAAAAGTCACAGTGTGTCATTTCTTGGAAGAAAATATATTTGTTAAAGTTTTTTAGATTTGTTTCAGTTTTAACATATCATTGAACAACTCTAGGACATTTTCAGGTGGAGTTTTGTTTTAATTATAAATTACATAAACTTCAGCCTCACATCAATTATTCTAGGCCATTAACTAGGTGTTAAAATAATCAGTGGAGTTATTTGGGGGTTTCTTACCTGTTTCAATCCCATTAATGAGATCTGTGTGTGAGCTGAATATCAGAGAAAATATTTGAGTTCAGCATCAATAAGCTTAAACAAACGTTTCCTTGGAAATAAATACAAAGATTCATCCTCTTCAGTCTAGAAATAGATTGAATTAAAGATGCAAGTTAATTTGGTGTTATACACAAAAAACTTTTTTTTTTTTTTTATAACATAGTGTTCAAATTTAAAATTTATCTTATAGCCAAACAAATAAAACCTAGAATTTTAAAAAGTAGTCATTGACATCTGTATTTCACTCAATGGAGTTAGTGATTTGGGTAAATACTTAATAGAGTTAGTAATTTATGAAGTAATTCTAATAATGATGAAAAAATGTGGTCTGTCATCACATACTGGTTTCTGATTCCTTTGCCTTCCTGTGGTCACTATAACATCATCTTCTACTCCTCTCTAATTACTGCTCATTGATCTGAACTTGTGATTGGTAGAACAATGATTTGAGATGGACATTGATGAATGAATCTTACCCATCTTACTTTACACATCCGATAGTGTGATGAACTCAGGGACATGTGTTGTGAATCTGGGTTTTCCCTAAAACTGTGAATCTAAAAAAAAAAGAAAGAAGAAAAAAGATTAGGAATGTACCACTCCACCTCTCAGTGAGGTCCCGTTTATGAGGGAAGTGCTCTTTTTTTCTGAGAATTACATATAAACTATAATCCGAGAGACTGTGTGGTATTTATATGTTTCCATATATTTGAACATGTGTGGACCAAATGCTCAATTATGACTTCTCTAATGAATTTTATTTTTGTATGTGCATACTGTTTTACATAAACACAAACATACATATAGATATCCAAGGGTATCATTTCAGTGGAAAGAAAGTGAGGCATGACATTATACAATGGGATTCAATGTCATTAATTTATTTCTCAATGGATTTAGAATTTGACCAGAGAGAGGAAAATTTCTTATCGGCTTTTTAGAGACTATGCTTTATTTTAATTTTAATTATTTTTAAATTAATTTATAATTGTTTTTCACTATGTTTAAAGGAACCATTACAAAGCAGAATGCTTTTTTTATAGTGAGAACAAATTACAATAGGGTTAGTTCAATAGAACAGATACTTAACGTTTCACTATATTCTTTTCAAGAAAAAATAGGATAATCCAACACTATCCTGGGAATTCTTCTGTATGCATATTAATGATAATGTGCATTTCAAATGGACTGTTCCTAAATTTTTAAAAGAAAAAAATAACTTTTTTGGTAGGAGATA